>NC_089491.1:244686121-244986121 GCF_036850765.1 Saccopteryx bilineata
ACAAGTGTTAGCTTGTATTGCCCGGGTTGCCACAAGAACAGTTTTTCCTCAGCCTGGATCTCTGTGCCACAGCCTGGTTTGGCCGTTTGTGCCACGGTCTGGATCTATTCACCCCCTTTGCCCACCTCAGTTTCTATATTCTCAGTTCCCAGTGAAAGCCACCCTGTTTAGGTTAGTGAGGAAGGCAGAGCATTTCTTACTCCCTATTTCCTTCGGGATTTGATTATATATTTGGCCAATTTTTCGCTCGACCATACCTTTGGGTGTATTGTGAAACATCTGGAGGCTCCAAGGATAGGTTTTTCTATTTCCGGTTGAAGATCTTGTTGAGTTTTGGGGGAGATTTATCTGTATCGCTTCCTACCGTGCCATTACTCTGACGTCATCTTCCTCTATAGAGCTTTGATGCAACCTCAAGAAGGAGTCGCACCAGGGCCTGCAGAAGAGGCTATGGTCAAGGCAGGTCTTGACCAGGGCTTGAGTGTCAGGGAAGGACCACCCAGGATAAGGCCCTGGTGATCCCAGAAGCCTCATTGAGGGCCAAGAAGCAAGTGCACACATGTATGTCTGTGCACATGTGAGCTTATGAATGCATGGAGCTGTATACTATGAATATTCATGTGCACACATGCTATGTGAACTTACACTGTGTGTACATGTTTGTGCATATTTGCATGTGTACCCAGAACACAAAAGGTATGATATATATATATATATATATATATATATATATATATATGCTGATGCATTTGCCCCAAAACATCTTTACATAGCAGGTCCTTCTTATACATAAAATTTAACCCTGTAACCAAACTGAGAAGCCAAGGAGGGAGAAAGTGGAAGGTTGTAGAATCAAAACCTCAGCTCTTTTGACAGAGTCTGTAAACCAGGCTGTGGGTTACCCACAGCACATTGCTGACATCTGGCTGGTTTTCTCCAGACTTGCTTTCTCTCACTTTTGAATTTTTTGATTATTTTTTGTTTGTTTGTTTTTATTGAGTTGTAGAATTTCTTTATATATTCTGGATATTAACCTCCTATCCAATATATAATTTATGACTAGTTTTTACCATTCTCTAGTTTTTTTCACTCTCTTGATGGTGTCCTTTTATGCACAATAGTTTTTAATTTTTAAAAACTCTATTCATTTTTCTGTGCTTTGGTATTATATCCAAGAAATCATTGCAAAATCTAAGGTCATGAAACTTTCCTTTTGTTTTCTTTGAAGAGTTTTATAGTTTTAGTTCCTGTGTTTACATCTTTGATCCATTTGAGTTAATTTTTGCATATGTTGTAACAGTGAGAGTTCAGCTTCATTATTTTGCACGTGGACATCCAGTTTTCTCCCTATCATTTCTTGAAAACTTGTGTTATTCCCTTTGAATGGCCTTGGCACCCTTGTTGAAAATCATTTTACTGGATTTGTGATGTCTGTTCTGATGCTGGTGAAAATGTGGTTCTTATGTGGTGTCAAGAAAAAAGGAAGTTCAAACAATCTGCGTTTGGAGAAATTTAGGTTGGTGTGGTAAGATTTATTCAGAGATGAAGTAGAGAAGGTAGCTCATAGGAATTCAATGTCTCATTTCTGTCTGTTCCTCCAAGAAAATAAATCCAGTCTTGTCTTCATTAAGCCCAGCATAAAGACCAAAGTCCAGATATTCTCTGCGCTGGTTTAGCCCATATCAAAGCTCAGTTCAGTCCAGGTGCTGCTCAAAGCCTGTACTTGGTAGACTGTCTGGCTGTCAGTCCACACAGCATGGGAACCAACAGAACTAGCACATTCCCAAACAGAAAAGCTACTTACTAGAAGGGGCAAAAAAAGGTGAAAAGGACTGGATCTTTGTTCATTCTCTGTTTATATATTTGGGCTGGGAAGGACTAGCTTTTTCTTAAGCCATTTTTTTTTCCAGGCTAGATTGACAGGTCTCCATGGCTGCCATTCTGGCTTCCACTGGCATGGCTTAAAGTGAAAGCACCTCCCTTTCCAGCACTAACACTGGCGGTATCTTGGGGAGATTCCTCCCAAACCTGAGTCTAGAGAGCTAAGAGCACAATGGACTAATTATCCTGTGAATTGCTATAGCCTTTTAGCAAATTAAACTAAATGGACTAGTGTAGCTGTTACTGAAGCAGGCTTTCCAAGTTTTACAAAATATATGTCTAACTCTCTTTGCTCTCTTTCCTCAACAATATCTACCTAGCTGTCTGTGTTAACATTTGCTAGGGTTTATTTCCAGGCTTTCTATTCTACTGTATTTAGTTGGTCTATATGTCTGTGTTTATGCCAGAACCACTTTGCTTTGATTACTTCAGGTTAATAGGAAGTTTAAAATCAGTAAGTGTAATCTCTCCAACTTTGTTCTTTTTAAAGATTGTTTGTTTTTGAGGGGAATGGGTCTCTTGGTAGTTCATAAGAATTTTAAAATATATATTTTTTTCTATTTCTGCAAAAAATATTTTTAGGATATTGATAGGGTTCATATTGAAATCCATAAATCACTTTAGGTAGTATTGACATCTTGGTGTCTTCCAGTTTATAAATGTAGCGTCCTTTTTTTAAATCGATTTATGTCTTATTTATTTCTTTCAACAATATGTTGCAGTTTCCAATGTACACATTTTTTGCCTCATTGGCTTAATTTATTCTGAAGTATTTTCAGTACTACTGTGATACCTTGTAATATTTTTTTCATCTTTTTTAAAATTTAAACTTACTGTGTTTACATAGGTTCAGGTGTTCCACTAAATATATTCCCCCAACCCCTCTGTTCCCTCAACATCCCCTTTGTCCCCCTTCCCCCAACACACTCCCCCCTTCCCTCCATGATTTGCTTTTCAGCTCTCTATAACGCTGTGCTATGTATGTGTAATTTCACCAATCTCTTTCCCTTCTCTGATCCCATCCTCTCATCCCCTTTACCTCTGTCCGCTTTCCTCTGGTCCCTTTGATCCCACCTCTGCCTCTATTCCGTTCCTCAGTTCACACTGTTCATTGGATTCCTCAAATGAGTGAGGTCATATGATATTTTTCTTTCTCTGCCTGGCTTATTTCACTTAACATAATAGTTTCCAGGTCCATCCATGTTATCGCAAAAGGTAAGATTTCCTTCTTTTTTGTGGTCCCATGGTATTCCATTGTGTATATATACCACAGCTTTTTAATCCACTCATCCACTGACGGACACTTGGGCTGTTTCCAGATCTTGGCTATTGTAAACAATGCTGCCATAAACATAGGGGTGCATTTCTTCTTTTGAATCAGTGATTTGGTATTCTTTGGATATATTCCTAAAAGTGGGATGGCTGGGTCAAAAGGCAGTTCCATTTTGAATTTTTTGAGGAATCTCCATACTGTTTTTCACAGTGGTTGCACCAGTCTGCATTCCCACCAGCAGTGCAGGAGGGTTCCCTTTTCTCCATATCCTCGCCAGCACTTATTCTGTGGTGTTTTGTTGGTGAGCGTCATTCTGATTGGTGTGAGGTGATATCTCATTGTAGTTTCAATTTGCATTTCTCTAATGATTAATGATGTTGAGCATTTTTTCATATGCCTATTGCCCATCTGTATGTACTTTTTGGAAAAGTGTCTATTCATTTCTTTTGCCCATTTTTTGATTGGATTGTTCGTCTTCCTAGTGTTGAGTTTTACAAGTTCTTTATAAATTTTGGTTATCAATCTTTTATCAGATAATTGTTGAATATGTTCTCCCATTGTGTGGTTTTTTATTTTGTCCACATTGTCTTTAGCTGTACAAAAGCTTTTTAGTTTGATATAGTCCCATTTGTTCATCCTGTCCTTTATTTCACTTGCCCATGGAGATAAGTCAGCAAATATTATATATTGCTGTGAGAGAAGTCGGAGAGCTTACTGCCTATGTTTTCTTCTAAGATGCTTATGGTTTCACAACTTATATTTAACTCTTTTATCCATTTTGAGTTTATTTTTGTGAATGGTGTAAGTTGGTGGTCTAGTTTTATTTTTTTCCAGTTTTCCCAACACCATTAGTTAAAGAGGCTGTTTTTACTCCATTGTATGCTCTTACCTCCTTTGTCAAATATCAATTGTCCATAAAGGTGTGGGTTTATCTCTGGGTTCTCTGTTCTGTTCCATTGCCTGTTCTTATGCCAGTACCAAGTTGTTTTGAGTACAATAGCCTTGTAGTATAACTTGATATCAGGAAGTATGATACCACCCACTTTATTCTTCTTTTTCAAGATTGCTGAGACTATTCGTCTTTTTTTTTTTTTTTTTGGTTCCATATAAATTTTTGGAATATTTGTTCTATATCTTTGAAGTATGTCATTGGTATTTTAATGGAAATTGCACTGAATTTATAAATTGTTTTGGGTAATATAGACATTTTAATGATGTTTATTCTTCCTATCCATGAACACAGTATAGCTTCCACTTGTTTGTACCTTCCTTGATTTCTTTTATCAATGTTTTATAATTTTCCAAGTACAAGTATTTAACCTCCTTGGTTAAATTTACTCCTAGGTACTTTATTTTTGTTGTTGCAATAGTGGAGGGGATTGTTTTCTTAATTTCTCTTTCAGACAGTTAATTGTATAAAAACGCCTCTGATTTCTGAGTATTAATTTTATATCCTGCTACCTTGCTGAATTTATTTTATCAGGTCCAGAAGAGTTTTGACTGAGACTTTAGGGTTTTCTATGTATAGTATCATATAATCAGCAAATAATAATAGTTTTACTTCTTCATTTCCAATTTGGATGCCTTTTATTTCTTCTTCTTGTCTGATTGCTGTGGCTAGGATTTCCAGAACTATGTTGAATAAGAGTGGTAAAAGGGGGCACCTCTGCCTTGTTCCTGATCTTAAGGGGATTGCTTTTAACTTTTGCCCATTGAGTATGATGTTGGCTGTGGGTTTGTCATAGATGGCCTTTATCATGTTTAGGTATGTTCCCTATATTCCTACTTTGCTGAGAGTTTTCATTTATTTATTTATTTATTTATTTAATAGAGTCAGAGCAAGGGATAGACAGGGACAGACAGACAGGAATGGAGAGAGATGAGAAGCATCAATCATTAGTTTTTTGTTGCAACACCTTAGTTGTTCATTGATTGCTTTCTCATATGTCCCTTGACCGTGGGGCTACAGCAGATGGAGTAACCCCTTGCTCAAGCCAGCGACCTTGGGTCCAAGATAGTGAGCTTTGCTCAAACCAGATGAACCCGCACTCAAGCTGGTGACCTTAGGGTCTCGAACCTGGTCCTCCGTGTCCCAGTCCGATGCTCTGTAAACTGCACCACCGCCCGGTCAGGCTTTGCTGAGAGTTTTGATCATAAATAGGTGCTGGTTTTTATCAAATTCTTTTTCTGCATTTATTGATATAATCAGTGGTTTTTCTCCTTTCTTTTGTTTGTGTGATGAATCACATTGATTGATTTGCGAATATTGTACCAGCCTTGTCTCCTCAGAATAAATCCCACTTGATCATGATGTATGATTTTTTTCAGGTATTGCTAGATCTGGTTTGCTAATATTTTGTTGAGGACTTTAGCATCTAAATTTGTCAGGGATATTGGCCTATAGTTTTCTTTCTTTGTATTGTCTTTGCTTGGTTTTGGAATCAGAATTATGCTCACCTCATAAAAGGAGATTGGAAGTCTTCCTTCCTCTTGAATATTTTGTAATAGCTTGAGAAGGATAGGAGTTTGTTCTTCTTTGAATATTTGGTAGAATTCGCCTGGGAAGCCATCTGGCCCAGGGCTTTTGTTTGTTGGGAGTTTTTTGATAACTGTTTCAATCTCATTTGCTGTAATCAGTCTGTTTAGGTTTTCTGATTATTTCAGATTGATTTTAGAAAGATTATATGTTTCAAGGAATTTGTCCATTTCACTTAGGTTGTCTAATTTTTTGGCGTACAATTCTTCATAGTATTTTCTTACAATCCTTTGTATTTTTGTTGTGTCAGTTGTTATTTCTCTGCTCTCATTTTTAATTTTATTTATTTGAGTCCTCTCTCTTTTTTTCTTGTTGAGTCTGGTTAAAGGTTCATCAATCTTGTTTACCTTTTCAAAGAACCAGCTCTTGGTTTCATTGATCCTCTGTACTGTTTGTTTATTTTGCCTCCATGTCACTTATTTCCACTCTGATTTTTATTATTTTATTCCTTCTACTTCCTCTGGGCTTTACTTGTTGTTCTTTTTTTAGTTCTTTTAGATGCAAGGTTAAGTTGCTTATTTGAGCTTTTTCTAGCTTCTTAAGGTATGCCTGTAACACTATAAACTTCCTTCTCAGGACTGCTTTTGCTGTGTCCCATTGATTTTGAGTTGTTGTATGTTTGTTTTCACTTGCTTCAAGGAAATTTATTATTTCTTCCTTGATCTCATTGTTAACCCATTTGTTATTTAATAGCATACTATTTAGTTTCCAAGTGTTTCAGTGTTTTTTAGTTTTTCTATTTTAGTTGATTTCTAGTTTCATGCCATTGTGATCTGAGGAGATGCTTGATATGATTTCAATCTTCTTAAATTTGTTGAGGCCGCTTTTATGCCCTAACATGTGGTCTATCCTAGAGAATGTACCATGGGCACTTGAAAAGAATGTATATTCTACTGCTTCAAGGTGATAGATTCTAAAGATATCTACTAAATCCAGTTGATCTAGTGTGTCCTTTAAGTCTGTTATTTCTTTGTTAATTTTCTTTCTTGAAGATCTATCCAGTAATGTTAGTGTGGTATTGAAGTCCTCTACTATTATAGTATTGCTGTAGATCTCGCCCTTTATGTCCATCAAAATCTACTTTATATATTTAGGTGCTCTTATATTAGGTGTATAGATATTTATTATGGTTATATCTTCCTGTTGGACTGCTCATTTTATCATTATGTAGTGACCTTCTTTATCCCTTGTCAGATATAAGTATTGCTACCCCTGCTTTTTTTTCATTTCCATTTGCATGAAATATTTTTTTCCATCCCTTTACTTTCAGTCTATTGTATCTTTTGTTTTGAGGTAGGTCACTTGTAGACAGCATATGTATGAGTCCTGTTTTATTATACATGCAGCTACTCTATGTCTTTTGATTGGAGCATTTAATCCATTTACATTTAAGGTTACTATTGATATGTAGTTGTTTTTTGCCATTTTATTCTTTACATCAACATTCCTCTTTTACTAGATTTTCCCCCCCTTTGCTTTGTTTACAACAGGCCCCTTAACATTTCTTGCAGCATTGGTTTGATTGTAATGAATTCCTTGAGTTTTTTCTTTTTTGTCTGGGGAGCTTTTTATTTCTCTCTCTATTTTAAATGATAGCCTTGCTGGATAAAGAAGTCTTGGTTGTAGGCTCTTGTTCTGCATTACTTTGAATATTTCTTGCCATTCTCTTCTGGCCTCAAGTGTTTCTGTTGAGAAGTTGGATGTTATCCTTATAGGGGCTCCTTTGTAGGTGATTGACTGCTTTTCTCTTGCAGTTTTTAGTATTCTTTCTTTATCTCTTAGCTTTGGTATTTTAATTATGATGTGCCTTGGTGTAGGTCTCTTTGGGTTCCTTTTTAATGGAGTTCTCTGTGTTTCTTGAATTTATGTAACTTTTTCCTGCATCAATTTAGGGAAGTTTTCAGCTATGATATGATTGAACAAAGTCTCTATCCCTTGTTATTTCTCTTCTCCTTCAGGAACCCCTATTATGTGGATGTTGTTTCTCTTCATGTTATCACAGAACTCTCTTAGAATTTCCTCAGACTTTTTGATCCTCTTTTCTTTTTGCTGTTCTGCTTCTGTGCTTTTGCTTATCTTGTCCTCTGAATCACTGATTTGATCCTCTGCTTCATCCAGCCTGCTTTTAATACCTTCTAGTGTAGTCTTCATTTCTGATATTGTGTTTGTCATTTCTGTCTGATTCTTTTTTATGATTTTAATGTCCTTTTTGATGCCAGATTTCTCTTTGTTTAGGTGCTCATTTTGTCCATCTATTGTTGCTCTGAGATTCTTAAGCATTCTAACAATCATTATTCTATACTCTGCATCCAGTATCTTAGTTATTCCCATTTCATTTAGTTCTTTTTCTGGGGATATCTCTTGTTGATTCATTTGAATTGCACTTCTCTGTCTTCCCATTCTGTCTCTGTATAGACTGCTCCTTTGGATGTGTTGTGTAGCTAGCTGAGTATAGGGTTGGTGTTGTCTGCCTCCAGCTTTCAGTTGTGTTATTTCTAAATCTTCTTGGGATGGCTTTAGCTGTTTGTAATCTGCTATGGGCTACTTGTCTTCTGCTATTACTCTCTTTTTGCTGTTGTGACAACCTTTTCTATGCCTTAGATGGGTCAGGTGTGAGGAGCCTTTTCTTGAGATACTACTCTAACTATGGTTGTTAGGTCCTGAGCTGATGCTTTCTGTATCTGGCTGCTGGATGTACCAGCCATGGACTTTCCTGGCTGAAACCTGGTGCAAACTAGTGAGGGTCACTGCTTCTGACTGGCTCTTAGCAAACTTCTTGGAGCTACATGCAATCCAGAATTTGTGTCTGCCTCTGCTTGGTCCTAATGCCATTGTAACTATCAGCTACACTCCTAGGCTAGCTTTTATCCACTCTTAGCCAGTGTATGTGGCCTCTCTATTCCTGAAGTGAGGTTTTTCTGCCGGTGCCCTTATGCCTCTGCCAACTCAGGCACTTGGGCACCAGCGCAGGGCTGTCCACTGTAGTTCAGGCTGTACTGCAGTGCGGGGGACTCCTGGCCTTCCTGGGCTCTGTCCCTGCAGGTGCATGGGCTGCCTCTCCTGGCTCCACCCCCACAGGGGTGAGGGATGCCTCTTTGGACTCTACCCCTTTCCTTGGCAGCACCGGCCTCCAGGCTCTGCCCCCCATGGGCATGCAGGATGCCTCACTCCACTGGGGTCTGCCCCATGCTGGTGCAGGGGATGCCTTGCCCTGTAGGGTTCTGCCCCCGCTGGCATGCAGGAGTCTTCTCTGGGCTCCGCTCCCTGCTGCTGCTGTTTGGGCTGCCTCTTTGAGCTCCGCCCATGTCTGCTGCATGGGCCAAGCACCCCGGCTGCCACTGCTGCAGCCAGGCCCTCCTGCCCTTTAGAGGGTACTCAGCAGGTTGGGGGAACCATGTAGCCCAGACCTCAGCACTCAAAACCTGTGTCCCTGATGTGCCCCCTACTTTTAAGTGACTCTTTGCCCTGACTGGAGTAGGAGAGCCTCTGGTGGGCAGGGTAATTGCTTCCCTTTGCTGGTGCTGCTTCTTCCAGGAAAAATGCCCACTTTAGATTTGGAGAGTGAGTCAGTGCAGGGGTTATAGTGGCTTTCTTCCACGGTCTCTCTGTGCCTCTGAGATTATACTATCCTCTCGCAACTCCAGTTCTCTCAGCGCTCCTCACTCCCAAAGCCCTGAGTAAGTGACTGTGAATGAGGTTTTCTGCGCAGTCCCTTTAAGATGGAGCCTGGGTCTGAGAGTTCTGTCTCTCTCTCACAAATAGTAACCCAGCTCTTTTTTCAGTTAGATACTGTCCATACTGCTCCTCTAGTCTCTGGGACTGCAGACTGGGGTTCTGGTCCTGTGGCTAAGGGCCCACAACTCTCCAGGAAATTCACCTCACCATGAGAGACCCTCCAGGCCTCCTCTCACTCCTGGAAGCAAGGCAGCCCTTTCCACGTCTCCACCTTTCCTACCTGCTCAGTGTGGTTCCTTCAGTGTTGCTTGGTTATGGATTCCTCTTAGTTTAGTCCAAAATTGGTTTTTCAAGATAATTGTTCCTAAGTTAAGTTGTAATCCACTTTGGTTCTGGGAGGTGGGAGTTGTAACGTCTGCCTACTCCGTTCCTATTTTCCTATATTACCCCTTGTGATCTTTTGTTGAAAACTGGGCATTTGAGAAAACAACCACCTCTCCTTGTTTTGCAGAGAAACTCTGTGCTGGGCAGTCCTTACTGATTAGCCACATGTGCTCTGAGTCTAGAAATCTGCCCAAGGTGAAAGCTTTATGAAAGTTTCCTGATGCATACATTTTATTATTTAGTTACAAATTTGGAACTTTTTTTAGTCCACCCTTTAAAGGAAACTTTTTAAAAGTTGTCTTATATAGTATATTAGTTTTTATATTTACTACAACAAATCCACAAATATAATGTCTTACAATAGCAAAATTTAATGTCTTATACTTTTGTAAGTTTAGAAATTAAAAATATGTCTCACTGGTCTATAAATACATAATATCTTACATATATGGTTTATTTAAATCTTGTCTCTTCTGTCTTCTCCATTTGATGAACTAGCAATTAATTAAACTGTTGTTTTTATTCTATAGAAAAAGAGAGGTGAAGAGAGTAGGTTTAGCAAGGTCATAGCATATTTGAGGCATTATTTTGACCTTAGAATTTTGAGGCCAATTAAACTGACTATTTAGGTGTTTTGATGCTTACTTTTCTGGGAATCTTTATAAACATCTAAGCTTATTGTTTTTTACATTTCAATATTTTTCCATAATGCCCATTGTTACCCCACCTTCATTCACCACCATTGGACAGACCAGTCAGGGACCAGGGCAGGGACTTCTATCCTTCTGGCTCGGAGAGTGTGCTCTCCCTTTCCAACAAACAATCAAAACCATGTCTCCTTAGCTGAGCTGATACACTAGAGATGTTTCATCAGAGCAGAGTGAAGGAGACTACTTTGAAGAAGTCCATGCAGCTCAAAGCAGACTGGCACAGAGCAGACCAGACCACACTACTGAGAAGCAGAACAAAGATGTCTAACCAGAAAAGAGCTTAGCCCTAGGCTTGCCTGGCCCCAGAGCTGTTCTACCATTGTGCTATATCAAAATTGAGCTGTTTCACAGCTTTGCTGTTTTCGACACCATTTTGTATTGCAATTGAACTATTTTGCACTATAAACTGTCCTTCTTCAAACTGTCCCAAACCAAGTATCCTTGTTGGTTTTGAATTGGCGCCAACTATCATTGTTAATAAGACTTAGGTTATTATGTAAAGTACTTAAACCTATGTCTTTCTTTTTTTTAAAAAAAGTTCAAAGCTGTATTTTATTGGTTTATTCATTCATTCATTCATTCATTTTAATTAAATTTACTGGGGTGACACTGGTTAACATAATTATACAGGTTTTGTGTGCCCAATTCTACAACACATCTCTGTACACTGTATTGTGTTGAGCCCTCCAAAATCAAGTTTTTGTCCATTGCTACAACCTCCTCCAGCTCCCTCCACCTTCCCGGCAGTCACCACACTGTTGTCCATAAGTTCTTTTCTTTTTCCCTTTTTGTCCTTTTTTTTGCTCTATCCCTCCCTCTCTCTCACCCAACCCTCTCAACAGCTGTCAGCCTGTTCTCCATAAGTAATTAGGACATTTGATTTTGAAGTAAAACATTAAGTAATTAGACTCAGACTTTTGAATAAAACGGTGATTCTTGGCTTTGGCAGTATTGACATTTTGGACTGGTAATTCTCTGTCTGATAGACTGTACTGTGCACTGCAAGATGTTTAAAAGCACCCTGAGCCTTTACAAAACAGATTCCAATAGCCAGCCCATACCTGATGTGGCAAAGAGGTCTCAGGACATTGCTAGATATCCCCTGGGGAATAAAATTGTCCTTGATGTGAACTGCTAACCAGAAGTAAACATCTTCTCTGATGCCACTTGATGGACTGAGGGAGCTTTGGAGCTGATAGTGATGGCAATGTTTCTGTGATGGGCTCCTTCTTTTAAGGGTATTAGGAAGAATAATAGGCATTTGAGGATTGTATTCAAGCTATCATTATTATTACAGATATTGATCGGCTTACGACCTATGCAACTTATGACCATTTGACTTTATGACCACAATCGCTAGCCACAACTGTTCCACATCTGGCAGCGCAAGCATTGCCCAGCTGGGTGTATGATAGTGTGGACCAGCCTCTGGCAGCACTACCATCTCCGCATGCACCATTTCAACTGTTATCCCAGACTCAGTACAGCAATTTGTGTTTTGTGTCTTGGGTATTTTTTATCAACCCCCTCCCGAGATGTCTACCAAGAGAAAATTGTCTTTGTCTACACCTCAGCCTGCCAATAAGAAAAGAAAGGCCATTGATCTCGACACAAAAATTAGTGCAGGCTCATCCAACTTGAGCAGGGGTGCTGGCTTGAGCATGGGATCATAGACATGACCTCATGGTCGCTGATTTGAGCCCAAGGTCACTGGGTCCTTCTCAGGCAGCTTGAGTCCATGTCATCAATGCCTATTATCTCCGTGCACCCTGTGAGGGACAGTGGGCTAATGGGGTCCCTGTGTCCAGACAGCACAGGGTCAGTCTGATGAGAGAAATGAGCCTGTGTCCTCCACTCAGAAATGAAATCTAGAGCCTCTCTCAGCCTCTCTCCATCCTTTTTGCCTCAGGAAGAGCCCTGCAAGGGGCCATTTACTCTGCTGTAACCCCCTGGTCAAGGCACATATGAGAAAGCAATCAATGAACAAGTAAGAAGGAGAAAAGAAAGTGAATGTGATCGCACATGTTTATGAAAAAACCAACTTTGGTAACCCCAACTGCTGCCTCAGATGATGACATCAACTATCCACAGCCAAGCACCAGTGGCCAATAAAATGTTTCATACATGTTTATATATTTTGACATGTTTTGCAATTGGGAAAATGTTTTCTATGATATTTTTACACCTGTATTTTGTATGATATTTTTGTATGCACCTGTATTTTGTAATTTTGTATGTTTTGCAAATATTAAACCAGTTGTACTGGTAATGCAGTGCTTTACTTAAACCTGACAAATGTAAAAATAAGAAACAAAATGGTGTAGAGATGATACAAATGGCATAAAATGAACAAAAAATTATGATATATAACAATAATGAAAGAAAATTATGATAAAATATGACTTAAAGATTTTTATAACATCATTTCACAGTATTGTACACATAGCCCACTCAACTTATAACCAAATCATGTTACGACCGGTCTGTGGGAACCAATCGTGCTCATAAGTTGAGCACTAGCTGTAGTATAATGCTAATAGGTAAATAGTCTTTTTACAAAGGTTAGATTGCTTTCACTTTTATCATCTCAGCTGAGCCTAACAATGACCTTATATCCCTGTTAGTCATAAGAAAACTGAGAATAATATATGATGATTAAACGATCTCAAAAGCATAGTAAGTGGCAAAGCAGAAACTTTTGACTCCAAAACAAGTTCTTTGTGGATACAGGAAATGGGAAAAGCTACAGGAGTTAGCAACTCCTGAATCTGACTCCCTCTCTGCACATTTAAGCAGCAGGGGTATATCTTCACCAGGTCACAGGTTATCATTCTTCTCCGGGGATCTGCCTTGGCCGTGGAGGACTCTGGGGCTTTCTCTCAGATCACTCAGCAGAACCAAATAGACTGTGACCTCACTTGCGTGGAAACAGACATATCAAATACCCCAGACATAGAAACTCTAACTTTAGATGCTTGTTGGAAAACATCAAAACACTTTCTGAGCTCTGGAGGGAAAAAAGCAAGGTAAGTGCTGTGTACTTAATGAAATGTAAGAAAGAAGAAAAAAATATGAAAGTGAGGAAACCCTGCGGGGCTCTTCCTGAGGCAGAGGATGGAGAGAGGCTGAGAGAGGCTCTAGATTTCATTTCTGAGTGGAGGACACAGGCTCATTTCTCTCATCAGACTGACCCCGTGCTGTCTGGACACAGGGGCCCCATTAGCCCACTGTCCCTCACAGGGTGCACGGAGATAATAGGCATTGATGACATGGATCTCAAGCTGCCTGAGAAGGATTTATAGGTGCTTAGCAGGGCTTCCTGCTGGTGGCTTTCTCGATTAGTGGGCCACTTCTACCCACTCTTTTATCTGCCAGCCATGGTGTATGAATTGGTTCATTTCTTCACAAATGCTTGCCTATGCCTACTGTGTACCAAGCACCAGGAGCCACAGTGACCATCCACTGCCATTGATGACCCTGAGTGGTTGAGCAGGTGCCACATAAGGCAGTCACATACATTCCTTCTAATCTATGACTCTCCCTCTAAAAACCATAGAAAGGAGATGCTATTTTAAGAGGAAACTGAATTCCAGAGAATTTAAGACACTTGCTCCAGGTGCTCCTGATTAGACCATAATTATTCTCAGCCATTTGTGGTTATTTGGGTTCTATGTACTTAACACTCCCATTGAATGGGCTTTCCATAATCAAGGTTGAGTCTTCACCTTCCTCCTCCTTTCTCTAACTTCCCTTGCTCATCAACCCGTTTCCTCTCTTTTTGTCCTATGTGTACCTGCAGCACAGTCTCAGGGTCCAGCACAATTCAAGAAAGAATCTCAATGGGGGGCACACAAAGAGTACTGGGGAGATGGAGTGCATTGGCCCAACTCGTGGTGGCCAAGTGCTTATAAAATGAAAAAAATATTACAAGGTCTTCTTTCTCTCTGTGGCAGAGCAGCAGAAGGCCCTCTGCTGAGAAATAAAATAAAATAAACATCCTGGATGAAAGAGATACTACAATGTTTCAGATAATTTTCTGAGGTAGCTATCGCTTTCCTAGAAAACAGGTGTTGGAGGAGGTGGTCTGTGAAAGCCCTCTTCCCAAAGCCTTTTCCAATGACCTTGCCATTCTGATTGTTACCCGCTGGTGCCAGGGTATGTAGCTCATTTTATAGATGGGGCATTGAAAACAAAGCCCTAGTGAGAGTTGAGGCCTCCCCCACTTTGGCAGATTTCTGTAGCTTGTTTGCAAACAGTGCTAAAATCTATAATAATCTAAGTTCCCAATCTTCTTTGACATTTTAGGTTTTGCCCTTTAAGTTGGATTTGTCCTCTTTGGCAATTTCCACCCAAAGCTTATGTGATTTAGCATGTGGTGAGCAGATCTCGGGTAGCAGCTGTGATGTCGGTGGTAATGATAAGAGGCAGTGAGTTGTGAGTTTTCCCTCACAGGTAGTTTCTACTCTCTACCCTTTCTGCTGGAACGTACCTAAGGCGACTCCTCTAGTATATCTAAGATATGATTTTCATAAATACATGTAGGTTTTGTTTTTGTTTTTCTAGACAGAAGATCTACCTCTTGAATAAAATTTTAGGTTATTACCCTAGAATGGATAGAAGCCACTGTACAGAGATAACTGAACCTCCCCTGAGTCTGAGCCTTCCCATCAGTCCCACACACAAGGTCACTGAGGGAGAGGGAAAGAAATCAAAAGCCAACACCTCCCCATGACTCCATGACTTTTTACCTGGAATTGTGATTGTGCATTTATTTGGTTCTCTTTTCCTCTAGGTAACAAAATCCCAGAAGGCTAAGACTGGGGCTATTAAACCCTGAATACACAAGACCAAGAAAGAATTCAATAAATTATTAAAAGAGCAAATAGATGAGATATACAAAGGAGAGGGAAGGAAATCAAGCATTCTTCATACCCACCGAGGCGCAAGGAGTTTAGAATAAAGGGGAAGCTCCCTGGAGGTAGGTTGAGGTTGAGTTTGTGCCAGCAAAGTGTCTGGTGACAGCACTGGAAAACTGGGAAGTACTGTCCTTCTTGTGCCAGTAACTGGTGAGTTCCGTGTCTCTGATTTCTTGCTGACTATACAATCAACTGCCTGAACAAACCAGGCTCCAGAGGAGCGGCCCTTCAGGGGGAAGGTTCTGGGGGTGGCCTCTGCTTGAAGCACATCTAAGCACCATCTCTTCTCCCTCAATAAGCACTTGACAAACATGTAATCTGTTGTATGCTAGACTCCTGCCTTCAGTTCCTGCCTTAAATTAATTCCAGTTTGACTCTGCCCTTCATTATCAAACCATGAAGCTACCCTCTCTTTCTACCTGGACTGGCTTAGCCTCTATCGGAGCAGTTCCTTTGACAACCTCCAGAGAGTGTCTTCTGTAGGTCTAAAAGGACAAAAGGGCCTGACCTGTGGTGGCGCAGTGGATAAATCGTTGACCTGGGATGCTGAGGTCACCAGTTCTAAACCCTGTGCTTGCCTGGTCAAGGCACATATGGGAGTTGATGCTTCCTGCTCCTCCCCACTTTCTCTCTCTCTCTCACTCTCTCTCCTCTCTAAAATGAATAAATAAATTTAAAAAAATTAAAAAAAATAAAAATAAAATAAAAGGACAAAAGGGAGCTGGTTTGGGAAACTAGGAAGAGATGACTCATTTCCTCTAGCCCTCCTGCAGTGTCACCAAACCTTAGATCAATAGGGTATCTCTTTATAAGGCATCAAGAACTCAATTCTGGGGAAAATAAGAGCTCCACTTCCACTTCCTTACCTGCCCAAGGCCTGCCATGCGAAGGAGCAGAGCTAGCCCAGAGCCTGCTGGAACAGCAGCGAGCGACAAGCACCTTCAGTTTTGAACAGAGGAACAGAGGGGCTGCAGGGACACGACCCGTGGCACAACAGTGGCCAACACTTTAAACAAAGGCCTTTGAAGCCCATCCCTGTTTTGCATGACAACAAGGCTAGACCTATCCTATCTAAACAGACAGAAATTTGGAAAAAGTAGAGGAACTTGTAACTGTCAAAGAGATTTACATCTCAAGCAAAGCTACACAATAACTTTCAGGTGCCAGTTTCTTTAGGATTGCTGCCAAACCTGATTGATGACAATTCTTTTATTATGAATGCCATCTTCCAGTATTTCCTGTGACACTGATTTTACTGAGTTTAATCAAGGAAATGTAGGGACCAGAAAGTTTGATGTGCTATCCTTACTGGCAGCAGCATGAGGCCAAACTCCGGGATTTTGAAGTCAGACAGACCTGAGATCCAAGCCAGGATTTATAAGAATAACCTGAGACTCATAGACATAGACAAAAGTGAGGTGGTTACCAGAGGGAGGGGCTGGGGGATACGGAGGGTAAAAGGGGTCAAAAATATGGTGACAATAGGTGGTTTGACTTTGGGCAACAGGCACACAACGTCACATATGAAGATGTACACCTGAAACCGGTATGTTCCTATGTATCAATATTGCCTCTTTAAATTTAATTTCTGAATTAAAAAAACGAAATAAAACTACCAACTACTATAGTTTAAGTTAACAAGATTAATAATAATAATATGTATACTACAGAATGTTGAAAGAATTCAACTTAAAAAAATGTGGGGTACCCCTTCTGTGCCAGTCGCTTTACTGAGTGCTATGGACACCATGACAGACACATCTTTCAGTCCAGTTTTACTGGCAAATAAAATACAGGTACATGTCACAGCAGGGGAAGCCAGCAAACGAACGAGTAAGTGAATAAAATAATTTCAAGTGATCACCACAAAGGGGAAAAAAAGAAAAGAAAAAGCTAGATGTAGACAGTAAAATGCGATCGATTGATGACAATGACCCCAGATTGCAGTTATTCAAGAAGAATGTGTAAGGAGAGGAATTAGCAAATGCGAAAGTCCCGCAGTGAGAAAGAGCTGGTGATGTATTCCAGACAGACATCAGTGCAGCTGGGCTTCGGAGAGCAGGGGAAGAGCGATGGGAGGATGCCCAAGGCGGACGGGTGCTGTTTTATCTTAGCCCTGTGTGCAGTGCTAGAAATTGGATTTTACTGAAGTGTACTCTGAAGCTGGTGGAAGGTTATAGACAAACATGGATCGAGTCAGTGGGAATGATGAAAAGCAGATTTGAGCCAGAGATGAGGGAGGGCTTATTAAAATTAAAATTATTGAATAAACTATTATATTTCAATAATTCTGGAGGCTGTGATAAAAGTAAGATATTATATCATATCACATAAAAATATGTTATATCAGGCCAAAGCCTAGACCAGAGGCCTTGGCTTCTGTTTCCAATAAGCAGTGTAACACATTGTTTAAGTAAGCAGCCTCCTGGGTAAGACTGTTTGAGTGAAAATATTGGTTTCACCATTTACTAGCTATGCAACCCTGGACAATTTGCTAAGCCTTAGTTCTATTGTGTAATAAAATAGGAGTTTAAAATTGTATTGGCTGTGTACGAGTGTTGGGAAAATTTAACAAGATAAAGAATGTAAGTTGCTCAGTACAGTGCCTTGAACATATTAAGGTTTAAGATAAGGCAGGTGGATTTCGGAAGTGAGGAGCTCAGAAAATCCTCTTTCTAAAGAGAAATATAAAAATAGTAAGAAAACAGCCCAGTTTAAAAATGCACATAATATCTAAACAGAAACCTCACCAAACAAGATGTACAATGAAAAATAAGCTTGCAAAAAGTTGTTCAATATTGTATGTTATCAGGGAAATGCGAATTGAAATGACAATGGGATACCACTACATTCTTAGAATGGCCAAAATCCAGAACATTGACAATACCAACTGCTGGTAAGAATGTGAGCATCAGAAGCCCTCATGCATTTTTGGTGGGAATACAAATTGGTACTAATACTGTAATGCAGTGAAATGCTTGGCCTCTCTGACTCCATCTTTTTCAAGCTTACTTTCCCCCCCACGGCCTTCAGGCTAATAGCTTGTGCTAAGTCTTACATATAGATATACTAATCATTAGAGGAATTCTGTTTGCAGCTAGAGTTTTACAGAACAACCCCTTACCAGAAGGTACATCTCCTAAGGAGATGAGGAATGCATGTACAAAAATAATAACTGTTTATCAAAGATTTGCAGGAACCTCATGACCAGACTCACATCAATTAGAGTCAACAGACTAAGAATAAAGAAGTTTAACAATCTTCCTGAGACCCTTGCTGGTGCCCAAATATCTGCATTTATCAATCACCTCTTATCCCTCCTATTTGCCCTTCTCTCTCTTTTTTTTTTTTCAATTGAGATTAATTATTTTTACCCTGAGTGCCTTCAATCCTAATTAATTAAACTAATTAAGCCTTTGAGAAACTCATTCTCCTGTTTGGTGAGGAGGCATTTCCACTAATTTAAGTGGAGTCCAAGTTACATGTTTGGTTTAAAGAATAACTGGGTTAAATAAGCTGCATCTTGGATCTCATTTCCAATACATTTATTTTTAATTTTGTAACTGATTTTGGTATAGCTTACTTTTTTAAGTCATATTTTATTTATTAATTACAGTTGATGTAAAATATTATCTTAGTTTCAGGTGTGCCACCCAGAAATTAGACATTATATAACCTCAGAAGTGATCACCTTGATAAACCTAGTATCCATCTGACATCATACATAGTTATCATAATATTATTGCCTGGAATCCCTGTGCTGTACTGTACATTCCCATGACCATTCAATAACGACCAATTTGTACTTCTTTATCCCTTCACCTTTCTCAAACCCCCTCCCATCTGGAAACCATCAAAATGTTCTCTGTATCTGAGTCTGTTTCTATTCTACTGGCTTGTTTGTTTTGTTTGTTTTTAAGATTTCATGTAAGTGAAATGATATGGAATTTGTCCTTCTGTTACTGGCATATTTTACTCAGCACAGTACCCTCTAGGTTCATCCACGTTGTTGCAGATGGCAGGATTTTATTTATTTATGTTTTATGGTTGAGTCATATGCTCTTGTATATATGTACCACTTCTCCTTTATCCATTCATGTATTTACGGACTTGTAGTTAGCTTCCACATCTTGGCTATTGTAAATAATGCTGCCAGGAACATATGGATGGGTGTCTTTTTAATTTAGTGTTTTGAGGTTTAGATAAATACCCAGAAGTGAAATTGCTGTGTCCTCCTTTGAATCTTGTTATATAGCCTTTGCTTTCAAGTCTATTTTATTGCTACCCAACCTTTTTTTTTAATTTTCAATGAAATATACTTTTTCATCTCTTTACTTGTGTCTTTTGATCTAAATTGAGTCTCCTGTAGACAGCATAGTTAAGGGCTTTGTTTGGTTATCCCTTCTGCCACTGTATGTCTTTTGATTAGAGTATTTAATCCATTAACACTTAAAGTAATTGTTGATAGATATGTATTTATGGTCATTTTACTTTTTATATATTTTTCCCCTTCTTAAAAAATTTAAGAATTTCTTGTAATACCTTTAACATTTCTTGTAATACCGGTTTGGTGGTAAAGAATTCTTTTAGCTTTTTCTTGTCTGGGAATTTCTTTATCTGCCCTTTGATTCTAAAGCCTTACTGGGTAATCTTGGTTGTAGGTCTTCGCTTTATATGACTTTGAATATTTCATGCTAATTCTTTCCAGCCTGCAAAATTTCTGTTGATAAGTCAGCTGACAATCTATGTGAGCTTCCTATTAGATAACTATTTTTCTCTTGTTGCTTTTAAGATTCTCTCTTTGTCTTAAACCTTTTGCATTTTAATTTTGGTGTGTCTTGGTGTGAGCCTCTTTGGGTTCATCGCATTTGTAACTCTGTGCTTCCTGTACTTGTCTATCTATTTCCTTCACTAGGTTAGGGAAGTTTTTCATCATTATTTCTTTCAAACTGGTTTTTAATTCCTTGCTGTCCTCTTTCTGGCACTCTCATAATCCGATGTTGATGTGCTCTGGTGGTCCCAGAGGCTCCTTATACTATCTTCATTTTTTCTAGATTTGTTTTCTTTTTCTTTTTTCTCTTCTGATGGGTTGTTTTCTTCTTTCTTCTTTTCCAAATCGCTGATTTGATCCTCTGCTTCATCTACCATTGATCCTCTCTATTCTTCATTTCAGGTGTCGTATTCTTCATTTCTGACTTTTATTTATACTTTCTATCTTCATGCTTATGTTTTTTATCTCTTTTTTAAAGTTCCCACAAAGTTTATTGAGAACCCTTATAAACAGTATTTTGAACTCTCCATCTGATAGATTGCTTGTCTTAATTTTGTTTATTTCTTTTTCTCAAGTTTAATTATATTCTTTCATTTGGGACACATTTCTATGTCTCTTCATTTTGGCTTCTTATGTATCAGCTAGAGCTGCTACCTCTCCTCATTTTATTAGAGTGGGCTTATGTAGTTAGGTGTCCTGTAGGGCCCACTGGCACAACCTCTTCTGTCACCCAACCTGGGTGCACCTGCTGTGTGGGCTGTGTGCACCTTTGTGTTGTAGTTGAGCAATGATTACCGTTGGCACATTAATGGGAGGAATTTACCCCAAGCCTATCAGCTATGAAGACTGACCACAACCACTGTGGAGAAGCCAACCTCAAGGAGAGGACTCTCTTCAAAGGGGCACTGGTGCATGATGGGTCCATCTCTTTACTGTGCTGCTCATAGAAGTCATTAGTGTGGCGGTCTGATGAAGCTGTCTACCACATGTGCTGGCTGGCTCTGGGACCTTCTGGGAGGTTCAGACCAAGGTAAACCACTTCCTATGCCCTGCCTGGGGGCAGTTGACATGAGCTACAAAGCAATCTGCAGATGACTGCTACTTGTGCTGGGCTTAGAGGTGCCCAAGAGAGGCCAAGGTATAAACCAAGGCTGGCTGCTACTAGTGCCGGGCCTGGGGCCACTTAGCAAGAGGTACAGGACACATTGAGGTAGATGCTGCTTGCTTGGAGTTTATGAACCTTTGAGAGACTTTAGGAAAGTCCATAGCATGAGCCAAGGCAGGTTGCTTGTATGGAAAAGTCACTAGAAACAGTTTGGGTGAGCCTGCAAGTTGGGTTGGCCAGGGTTTCATGGGATCACCTGGGCAGGGAAAACAGTGGTGAGCCAGGCTGATGGAGACTCAGATAATGGCACCTGTCTACTGGGTCTATGGGGGGAGGGCTCAACAAAATCACAGTGGCCTCCACCAGCAGTTCTGTCTGGGGGAAAGCTGCTCCTGCAACCCATGCTAGACGATTCAGTTTTTCTCCACATGTCCCTGGTGCCTTTTAAGCTGCTGCTTCAGAACTGAAACTCAGAAAAGGTTAGTCCAAGTAAGTCTGTATGGGCCTTATAAGAGGAATGCCTGACTTCAGCAGTATCTGTCTCACTCAGTCACAATCCCTGCTGGTTTCACGGCCAGAAGTTATTGGGCTTTTTCTTCCCAGCACTAAAATGTTTGGGTGGGAAGCCTGGAGTGGGGCTGCTCCACACCAGGGGGGACCTATACAGCTGACCTGTTCCTCCCAATATTTAACTACCTGACATGGGTGTGAGACCAGCTCATTCCTCATCTCTGCGCCCCCCCAGTCATTCTTCATGTGGCTTCCTCTGTACATCCTTAGTCTTAGGACTTCTGTTCAGATACAATTTAGGTGGATCTCAGTGATAGTTTTTCTGTAGTTAATTTTTATTCTTATGTGATTGTGAGAGGATGCAAGAAATGTATTTACCTACTCTGCCATCTTGACTAAAAAAATCCATTTCCTCTTCTCTTGTCATAAAAGAAGCCCGAAATTTTACTTTCTTAAGATGGATTTGAGGTACCATTAGATCTCCTTAATCAATAAAACTTCTTACTTCAAACTCTAATATTTTGAGTTTGGGTTTTGGATTCATTGGGTACATGGACTTTGGCCCAGTAACAGTACTTTGGAAGACAGTTTGGTAGTTTCCTACAAAACTAAACATTCTCTTATGAGATTTGTCAACAACGTTCCTTGTTTAGTCAAATGGGTTGAAATTTTATGCCCACACAAAACCCTGCACTGAATGTTTATAGCAAATTTATTCATAACTGCCGGAACTTGGAGCAACCAAGATGCCCTTCAATAGGAGAATGGATAAATTGTGGTCCATCCAGACAGTAAAATATTATCAAGCAGTAAAAAGAAATAAACTCTTAAACCATGAAAAGACACAGTGGAAATTTAAATGCCTATTACTAAGTGAAAGAAGCTGATGCGAAAAGGTTACATAATGCATGATTTTAACTATGTGACATTCTAGAAAAGGCAAAAGGAAGGAGACAGTGAAAAAGATGGGTGGCTGCCAGGGTTTGGGTGCAGGGAGGGGTAATTAGGCAGAGCACAGAATAGTTTCAGGCAGTGAAACTATTCTATGTAACATTGTAAAGGTGGATCTATGTCAAAAACCTTAATATAACCTATGGACTTCAGTTAATAATGTGTCATTATTGGCTAATAAATTGTAACATATGTACCATATGCAAGCTGTTAACAATAGAATGAATTGTGTGTGGGGTAAGCTTCACTGGGGAGGGAAGAGGGTATCTATGAGAACTCTGTAGTGTCCATTCAAATATTTTGTGAAAGTAAAACTGTTCTAAAATAATAGTATCAGCCTGACCAGGTGGTGGTGCAGTGGATAGAGCATTGGACTGGGATGCAGAGGACCCAGGTTTGAGACCCCGAGGTCGCCACTTGAGCGCGGGCTCATCTGGTTTGAGCAAAGCTCACCAGCTTGGACCGAAGGTCGCTGGCTTGAGCAAGGTCTTACTCGGTCTGCTGAAGGCCTGCAGTCAAGGCACATATGAGAAAGCAATCAATGAACAACTAAGGTGTCCCAATGAAAAACTGATGATTGATGCTTCTCATCTCTCTCCATTTCTGTCTGTCTGTCCCTATCTATCCCGTCTCTCTGACTTTCTCTCTGTCTCTGTAAAAAATAAAATAAAATACAGTATCATAATTGAACAGAAAAGAAACAATAATAAAAATTGAGAGATTTGTTAGAATCAACCACTTCAGGATTCTGGAAATTGACCATAGCATGCAACAAATTGAACAGCATTTTTCACGGGGAAGAAAACATTGAATTCTAGTAAGAATGTGGAAGATTGTGAGGCTGCTTCCACCTCTCCTACCGGTTTCAGTCCTTGGAACTGCAGTTCTTCTAGAAGGGCTATGCAGGCCATGCTGAACAGCAACCTTGTAGTACTAAAGAATCCTGACTCAAAAATATGACATAATACATTCCATAGATGCACTATTCTGCAAAAGGTTAATTAACAGAAAACAGTTAATGTTTCTGGAACTAGATGTGGGGGAAGAGTTTCTTTGTCTACAAAGGGGAAGCATGAGAGAATTTTTGAGGCGATGAAAATTTTTTTTGTTTTGATTTGTTAATGATTAACAATGACATTGTTCGTCAAAACTGATTACCAGAAAGAGAAAATTTTATTTCACGGAAATGAAAAAAAGTAGGCCCTGGCTGGTTTGCTAAGTAATAGAGCATCAGCCCAGTGTGTGGATGTCTTGAGTTTAATTCCTGGTCAGGACACATAGAAGAAGTGACCATCTGCTTCTCCACCCCTCCATCTCACCCTTCTATCTTTCTCTCTTACCCTCTCACAGCCATGGCTCGATTGGTTTAAGCACATCAGCTCAGGCACTGAAGATAGCTCAATGGAGCCTGTAGCTCAGTGGAACCTCCAGCTCAGATGCTAAAAATAGCTTGGTTGGGAGCATGGCCCCAGATGGGCAGAGCATCAGCCCCAGATGGGGGTTGCTGGGTGAATTCTGGTTGGGGTGCATGCGGGAGTCTGTCTCTCTATCTCTGCTCCTCTCACTTGGAAAAGAAGAAAAATAAAAAGTAAGGAAAAAACCCCAAAACACCCTGAGCTATATAAAATTATGTATAACCTAATGATTAATGAGCACTGAAGTGGTTAGAGGAAAACATTAACGTTCTACTGCTGTACCAATTTAACATCTTCCTTCTAAGTTTACTCACATATAAAATGCTGAGAGTGGTAGAACATTATAGGGATGTAGTCATAACAAAGTGAGTTGATAAATGTGAAATGCTTAAAATAATGTGTTATTAAAGAAAAACTATAGACCCCCAGTGACATTATTTGTACTAGAGCCCATGATATTAAACCTAGACTTAATACCTAGGCTCAATTGCAGCTTTGTCCTTCACCAGAAATTTAAGCTTAATCAACCAGCCTAGAATATTTTCCTAGTCAACACAAATGGGGTCATCCATCATGTGAGCCCTCTTCATCTTCCATGGGAAGAAGAGGTAATCTGCATAATAAAGTCTGTGTGGTTCCCCTCCCCCCAAATAAAACCATGTCCTGCCCTAAAAATAACCTTTTCTTTATGTGTGGTTGAGATTTCCTTACCACCCCTTTCTTCCTATTTAAACATTCTCTTTTCTACGACCCCATGAGGGGTGCCCTTCCTGTCACCATATAACATGCTGCCCAATTTATGAATTGTTTAATAAAGGCAATTGGATCTCCCAATTTACTCACAGGAATTTTGTTCTTAACAGCCTTGGTGGCAGAAATAGAACAAAAGCAAACTCAGGACAGCATTTGGGAATGACAAGAAACACAGGTGCGGCATCTGTGAACCCCCTTTTTTAGTTCACTGTTTTCCCTGCCTTTTCTGAGGAGCACTGCTCTCCTCGTCTTGAATCGGTGGAGGGTTCTACCTAAAGCCCCTAGCCCTTCAGACCTCAGTTCTCAGGATGCAGTAACATATCTTTACGATTAATGACATATCAAGGCACACGTGTTTATCTGTCTTTATTGTGTGTGTATGTAGATCAAACTTAATTTTTTAATGACTATCTTGCAAGCTGAAAATCCACAAAAATCGGTGGGCGTGAGTTGGAATGTGTATCACCTTAAGACAGACACTAAATCACCCACCGACCTCAAAAAATGTTCATGTAATGAGATCCCAAACCACACAGCACATCCCTCTTAGGGATTCATCTGACTCCTAGATAGCCAAAGGATTAGCTGAAGTAGACAGAATCTTTGAGCCTAAAAGAATTGAATGTGCCACCTTCTGGAACACCTCTCTGTCTTATGTCTAAAACTGTGGTCTTGGAAGCTGTAGATATTTACAAAGTAGCCAATGTATGGGATGTTCCAAATAAATAAAATTATTTCCAATAGTGCACTAAAAACAAGGGATATGAAGAAGCTTCAAATATATATTAAGATTTCAAGACAGTTTTATTGAAAGATTCATTACAAAAATCTAATAAAAAATTAAAGACACAAACTGTAACCAAAACAACATCTAGGCCTCCCCCATTACTATGTCTTAGAGGGTCATTATTAAAGCATTGGCTGAGCCATCAAAGTCTAAATTCTAAATTGAGGTGCTAGAAAAGAGATTGTTCTCAAACTCCCTATGTAAATGTTTCAACATCAACTTCAATGCCTCCCTATAGGCCCTTCCCATATGAAATTCTGGTGGGTGACCTAACTCTTCAATTCTTCCACAATATTTATAGTTTGCCTCAGCTGAAACCCGACAAGATATTTGATATAATTAGAATTTGGCCAAATTGGGAGCTAATATTTTGAGCCTGATAGAAAAAAATTGTAGACCTTCTCCCCTAAGCTAAATGTATCCAGAAAAAAATTTTTTTTTCATAATAAGTAGGTGGGTGTGTCAATTTCCTCTGCCAATTCCCAAACTTCCCCCTGTTTAATCTCAGAATACTTACTATATATTTCCAGTATCTTGTAGATATTGGGAAGTTAGAAAGAAAAATTTCCTGCAAATAAACTAATGAGAAAAAAACCTGGCCACACTTCCTCTAGGAGTTAGGGCATCTGCTCATTACCCAGAGCAGGGATGGTGACTTTGGAATGCCTCTAATTAACACTGAATGCATCTGTTGGTTCTCAGTGCTTTCAGGAGGAAGCCCTAGAGAGGACAAGTGTCTTCCTTGCTTACAGAGGTCCTATATTGAGCCCTTACCAGCAGTGCCCAAGTCCTGGGGGAGGAGCATTTGTTCAGTGGGTTCGGCTATTTTAATTGTCATTTCATTGCAGGAAATCAGCTCTCCTCAGAGGAATTAAGTGAGATGGGTGAGGGCCAAGACGTTTAAGTGAACAAAACAGCTCACATTTGGAATGGGAATGAATCCTTCACTCATCCCAGAACAGTTTGGGTTTATTATTAGTAGTAATAGTATTTATGTTTATTTTTAAGAATTTCTAGGACACCTGGTATTCAAGATGAACACCTGCGTGGACATGACTGGCAGGGACAAAAACAGAGAGAAAGGAAGTCATATTTGGGAGGTCTCACTGGGCAGGGCTGGAGGAAGGTTAGCAGGGCCGGGAAGAAGTGGCCTCTTCCCCTTTTTCTGCTGTCCCCGCACCTAGCTCATCTCGGAAACCCCATGGCTGAGTCAGATAATGAGGGGAAGATAGGCAGAAATTTCTGCTACTTCTGGTACCCTGTCAGCCCAGCCCCAGGCTTTACCCTGAGAGGCCAGGCTGCCATGTGATTAACACACCCAGAAGCTGGCTCTTTGACTTGAGGTGCCTCTGGCATCAGGTTCATCCAGGGACAAGCAGCATCCCCCTCGTGACATTGCACTTTGGCTATACCATTTGATGGTTCTAGGACCACTTTGTTGAGATGAGAATGCCTGCTGTGTAGGCTGAGGTTCTGAGCTTGACCCTCTGACTTAGACGTGAACCCGAACAGGCAAGGATGCTCTTTTCTGGACAGGGGCTCTCTTTGGTCTCCTCTCTTAGCCTACCTTTTTAGGGTTAGATGCTCAGCACTGTAGGGAGATGTCAGTGGCAACATTAATATTGTTCTCCGAGCCAGGGCTCAGAGCAGAAACAAGAGCCTTAAGAGAGGGTCTGGAGGGGCAAGAAAGTAAGACAATGTGTTCTGGATATTTTTCTACCTGCAGGTTCAGATCTGGGAGGAAACAGCAACTTGAGAGTAGCCCCTGGTGCATCAGCAGAAGTCATGAGCTTGGTTAGGCAAACAATTCCTGTCTGAAAACCCCTGGAGTTTGCTCTCATTGTCCTTGTGCTTCCTGAGGAGGATTGCTATCTGATGATGTAAAGTGACAGGGACCAGCTTCTCCTATCTGAGCAGGAGCTCTTCAGACTGGGCTTTCAAACTCCAAAGGTCATCAGATCCAGTCTGCTGCTGTCAACTGGAACCCACATCCTTGGGCCGGGACAGACAGGAGATACTCGCTCAGGAAGCAGGTGCAGTGTGGAAACTGGAGCTATCAGAAAGGAATACCTTTCTATCGCATTTTATCTGCGTGACATAGCAATCTCAGTTGTAATTACAGAAATACAAATATTAGAGAAATTCAAATATCAGCTCTCTCTGGATTTGTCTTTAGAACACCCATGTTTGAGTTCAAGCCCCTCTTTACACCAGTGGGAATGCTTTTATTAGGTGACCTAATCTCTCTGAGCCTTATTTTTCTTTACATATAAAGTGGTGTTGATGATGCACAGCTTGTAAACTCATTGTGGAAATTAAGGGCAATCTAAAACCAGTGTCAACATCATTCTGGTACCTAATTGCTGACAATACATAAAAGCTTTTTTCTCACAGCTGTCTATAAAGAACCTGATGGTCTATACAGCAATTCATAAAAGTCACATTTCAGTTAGCTCAAATAATCAAGAAGAAATCATTTCTTCACTAAGAAATATTTTTCTGGATAATGCTGTTCATACGCACCCCACCTCACACACATACAACTGATGCTAATATCTGTATCCCACATGCAGTGGGCAGGTCCTAAGGAAACTGTATAATAGTCGAGGAGAAGCCCTTGGTAATAGGCTGCTTCCCCTAAAATAGCAGGAGACTTTGTTCTCCCACTCCCTCTCCGCCTGAGTGAATAAAATTAAATCAATAGAATTCAGCAGATTAAGAAAAGTAGAGTCATCCCACAGCTTCATTACCTTCCAAGAGATAATGGCAACTCCAAATCCCAGAGGGCAATTACCAAACTATAACACATCATTCATGAGCAAACCACACACATCCGCCCCCTTGCTGAGCTGACTTCCTGCCACCTCCGCTCAGTGCAGAATATACTCCCATCAGAGAGCACTCGCAGCCCCTGAGCGCAGTGAACCTCTCTTCTCAACCACTTCCCACCCAGCAGCAGGCACAGCGGCTCTCCTAGCCCTCCAGTTGAGACTCACTTAGTGAACAGCACTATGCTAGGTGTCTGAACCTGAAATGAAATATTACCTTTGGGAAAAAAAAGGTCATTTATTCTCTTAGGGATGCAAACTACCATAAAGGGTGGGATGCAGCTATGCATCACAAAAGGCTAAATACAAGATGTGGCTGGCCACCAGGGACGGTTCCACTTGTCACTTATGCTCTTTACATATTGACTTCTGACCCCCAGACAGATGTCTTCCATCTTATCCCTGGACATGTCACTGGGTGTGAGGAACACCAGAAAAATGCTACCACCAGTAAGATACTAAGGCTGGCTTGCTTATGACTAAAGCTAAAAAAATAAATACGAAAGGCCTCCAACTTATTCAGCTTAGGTCAAGGGCTTGCTTTTAGATCAGTGACTGTGATGTGTTCAGAAAAGCTAAATCAATTAAAAAAATATGGCAGCTCCTTTGCAAACCACAATGTTGAAGTTATAGGAAAAGGATCAACTTCCAGCTGTAGGGAAGGAGGTGCACTGTGATTGGTAGACAAAGACAAAGCGAAAGCTATCCATTATGACAGTGCTGTGATTTCCAGCAGCACATCTAATGAAGAGAGTAACAGGTAGTACTAGTGAAGCAGGTGGAAGTGAAGGTGAAAACCCATACAGACAAAACTGCAGTGGATCCTGCATAATTCTCAATGCGGATTTCAGCACCCAAACCAGTACAAAGCCACGTTTTTAATATCAGAAGTTTTGACCTTTGGGCATTTTACCCTCCAATCAATACCACATAAAATATGTAAAGCATGCTTACTGACTGATACAGTGAACCTCACCTGACCTGTGGTGGCACAGCGGGTAAAATATCATGCTGAGGTCACAGGTTCTAAAGCCCAGGCTTGCCCTGTCTAGGCACATATGGGAGTTGATGCTTCCTGCTCCTCCCCCATCCCCTCTCACTCTCTCCCCTCTAAAATCAGTAAATCTTTTTAAAAAATGATGAGCCCTCAAAAATTGACAAAAAATGAAAACGTTAATTATAGAAATGAATGATATTTCTAGAATATATAAAAAAATAACTCAGAGACCTAGAATAAACTGGGTTATAACACAACATATTTCTATATATGTGGAGGTTGTGTATATACATATGAATATTGAGAAACATTCAAAGATAATAATGTACATAGCTCATGTACATTTTGAGCCCCCTAAAAATACTGTTGCTGTTAAATTTGCTCAGATGAGCAAATATTAATGATTTCATAAAGAGTTCAATGTAGTGGTTAAGAATATGTACTTGGGATTTGGAGTTGCCAGCTCAAATCTTGGCTCTGCTACTATTTGCTACTGAATTCTGGCAAGTTCTTTAACCTACCTGTGCCCTAGTTTTCTCAATTATGAGAAGAATTAGACCATGGCTGATTGATTCAGTGGACAGAGAATTGGCTGGGCATATGGACGTCCTGGGCTTGATTCTTGGTCAGGGCACACAGGGAAGTGACCACCTAACTCTGTCTTCTTCCCACTCCCCCTTCTCTCTTTCTTCCCCTCTTGCAGCCAGTGGCTCAATTGGTTCAAGTGTTGGGCCCAGGCACTGAGGATAGCTCAGTTGATTCAAGCATCAGCTCCAGATGCAGGTTGCCAGGTAGATCCTGGTCAGGCTGTGTGCGGGAGTCTGTCTCTCTATCTCCCTCCTCTCACTTGAAAAAGAAAGAGAGAGAGAAAGAGAGAGAGAAGAATGATCATAATAGTACCTTCCTCATCAGAGCTATTGAGAGGATCCATTAACTTATGTGTACAAAGCACTTAAAACAGTACTGTATATGGTGCATAATGAGCCTAAGGGTGAGTAGTGAAAACAATAACACCCTCTTAAAAAGCATTCTATTACCTAATTTCTGGATTCCATGAATTTGTTACTTATGGCCAAGTGACTTTGCAGATAAAATTGCAAATAAGGACCTTAAGATGGAGAGAGTGAGATGATGCATATGCATTTAAAATAGACCATGACAATGAGAGCTCTCAACCTTGGAAGGGCAAATGCTTTTAGGCATCCTTCTGCTCCCTTATCAGCAATTGATTGCAGCCTCCTTCCCACACCCCTATCTATCCCAAATCAAGGCAGAGAGACATTAAATCTTTCTCCACTCATTCCTCCAGGTAGCCACCACCAATTTTTTTGTTTTTACTAGAACAAAAAAATAAACTATTTTTTTTTCCTTTCCTTAGTTTGATTTGGCTAAAGGACATTTCAGGTGAAGGGAACAGCATGGGCCAAGCAGTAGAGGCCCAGCTAAAAGAAGCCCAATGAGGACAGACTGGGATTCGAGTTAGGCTAACCCAAGAGGAATAGACTAAAGCAGACATCTGGAGATTTCTAAACATAAAATTAAAAGGCATGGATTTGAAGAAAGGCTCTGATACTTGTCAGTAGTATGTTTTAATCTTGTCATTCTTCCTCCTTGACATTCTTCCAAACCTGTGACATAGGCAGTATGATGACAAGAATGGTAACAAATACACTCGGCTTACACAAACAAGAGCACGAGAGGCTCCACACTTTGGAGCATGTTTTGTGTTTCTCCTAAGGCAATGTTCCAGAGTTATCCCCCGGGGCTCTGTTCTGGTGAAGTCAAGGGAGAAAGAGCATCCTTCACAGAGAGAACATCATGTAAAAATGCACAGATAGTGGAACAAGATGTCATGATCAGGAACTATCTAAAGATTGTGTGAAACCTCGGCGTGGGCACTTGCTGGGGGAAAGGAAGAAGGGCCAGTGTGAGTCAGTGAAGGGACTTTGTGTGCCCTGCAAGAGAGTCACAAAGTGGTGACTGAATGTTGAGCGTTGTCCTTTATCTAAGCAGATGACATCTTGGCCATGTCAGCCTGACAGCTTTCCCCAAACAAATGATAATTTTGCCTTGTGGTTCAGCTTTGATTTCTGACTAACACGATCTTTTGTCTCCCGGGCTTATGCCCTCCTCTACTTTGGAAGGATGTGTCTCTTTCTGCTGGTGCCAAGTCCCTGCATCTGAACTCAGCTCGGTGGATCAAACATGTGTTAATCTGTAGGTAAAAAACAGGGCTTGAAACAGTTGGGATAGGGAACATGATCGAGGAAGCTCTTATTTTATGATATCATGGAAATGAGGAAAAAAATATACACGTGTTGCATATTTCACATACACAGAAACCCTGGGTTAGTGTTTCACAAGAATTTTATTTAGTACACAACAACAACTCTGAATCAGTATCATAATTCCCTTTTTATATATAAACGAGTAGACTAAGGTTCAGAGATGATAGATGATCTGCCAAAGCCACAACTGTGTGAGGGTGGAATTAGGCAGTCTCTGAATGAATACTACCAAGGCGAAACTCAGCTCAAGTCTTATTCTTTCGTTTGCTCCACAACAGTTAAGTAAGGTAAAAGACTGTCACCTAAAAATAAAGTCTTAAAGGTTTGGAAGGGGAAGGAAGGTAAATGAGGCTTGTGGGAAATGAGGTGACAGTGATTTATGGCACTGATGGTGAGGCCCCATGCATGCCACGTCCCTGTTGGCCCTCTCACTGTCTCTCTGACTCTGGCCTGCTCCTCCAATAAATTCTCTACACTGGAGACAAGAGATATCACTTAGCCTTGAGCCTGACATGTAGTACAAGCTCAATAACCACTAAATGTTATTTTATTTTATTTTATTTTATTTTATTTTATTTTTCATCTGATAGTTTGCCTACTATATATCCTATTTGGTGAAGGATCTGTTTGAGTTTTTGCCTCTTTTAGTTGGGTTGTTTCATTATTATTATTATTATTATTATTATTATTATTATTTATAGAGACAGAGAGTCAGAGAGAGGAACAGACAGACAGGAACGGAGAGATGAGAAGCATCAATCATTAGCTTTTCTTTGTGCGTTGTGACACCTTAGTTGTTCATTGATTGCTTTCTCATATGTGCCTTGACCTCGGGCCTTCAGCACACTAACTAACCCCTTGCTCAAGCCAGTGACTTTGGGTCCAAGCTGGTGAGTTTTTGCTCAAAGCAGATGAACTCATGCTCATGCTGGCGACCTCGGGGTCTCGAACCTGGGTCCTCGGCATCCCAGGCCGATGCTCTATCCACTGCGCCACCGCCTGGTCAGGCAGGTTGTTTCTTAATGTTAAGTCCTGAGTATTTTCTCTGTAGTCTAGATACAAGTCCTTGTCATTAAAATCACAAGTGATTTGAAAATATTTTCTCCCAATTTTTAGCTAATCTTTTCATTCTTTTAGCAGTGTAATGTCTTTCATAAAACCAATGTTTTAAATTTTTTTGCAATCTTCTTCTTTTGTGTCTGTGTGTGTGAATCATGCTTCTGGTGTCATGTCAAACACCAGGTCATGAAGATTTTCTCCTCTTTTTTAAATTTTATTCTTTACATTTGATTCATTATCCATTTGAGTTAACATTTGTTTAACATGTGCAGTTTATACATCAAGTTTCATTTTTCTTGGGTATGGATGTGTTTGAATTGCCTTTGTACCTTTGTCCAAAATCATTTGGCTCTAATTGCAGATGTGTATTTCTGGACTCTATTCTCCTATTGATCTATCATTTGCCAATATCCTTGTCTATCACTTGTCAATACCACATTGTCTTACTAACTGTAGCTTTATGGTTAAATCATAAAATTGGGTAGTGTTATTTCTCCAACTTTATTCTTCTTTTTTCTTTTAACTTTTTTATTGAATTTATTGGGGTGACATTGGTTAAAAGAATTATATAGGTTTCAAGTGTATACTTCTAGCCTGACCAAGTGGTGGCACAGTGGATAGAGCGTCGGACTGGGATGCAGAGGACCCAGGTTTGAGACCCCGAGCTCGCCAGCTTGAGCAGAGGCTCATCTGGTTTGAACAAAGCTCACTAGCTTGGACCCAAGGTTGCTGGCTCAAGCAAGGGGTTGCTTGGTCTGCTGAAGGCCCACGGTCAAGGCACATATGAGAAAGCAACCAATTAACAACTAAGGTGTTGCAACATAAAACTAGTGATTGATGCTTCTCATCTCTCTCCGTTCCTGTCTGTTTGTCCCTATTTATCCCTCTCTCTGACTCTCTCTCTGTCCCTGTAAAAAAAAAAAATGTGTACAATTCTATATTACAACATCTCTATATTGTAATGTGTGTTCACCATCCCAAGTCAACTCCCTTTCCATCACCATTTACCCCTACTTTGCCCTCTCTACCTGCTTCAGCCCCTTCCGCTCTGGCAATCACCATACTGTTGTCTGTGGTTATGAGTTTTAATTTTTTTTCTTAATCCTTTTACCTTTTATACCCAGTCCCCCAACCCACCTCCCCTCTGACAATTGTCAGTCTGTTCTCTATTCATGAGTTTGTTTATATTTTTTTGTTAGTTTATTTTGTTCATTAGATTCCACATATGAGTGAAATCATATGGTATTTCTCTTTCTCTGACTGGTTTATTTCACTTAGCATAATGCTCTCTAGGTTCATCCATGTTGTAGCAAAGGGAAATTCTTTTTAATGGCTTAATAGTATTCCACTGAGCAAATGTACTACAGCTTTTTTATCCACTCACATTATCATATTATTTTAAATGAGTGCAAGTCAGACCATGGTTTGTCCTTCCTTTAACCCCTTGCATTATTTTCTACTCCCATTTATAAGAAATGTGTTTCTGGTCCCTCCCATATTTCCACCTTCCTTCCCTTTTCTCAGGCTCAATTACTGCACTTCACCACCAGGTCAAACTTCTTTACCCCCCATGCCTTAATTTTGTGACCCTTAGTCTGTAGATTGGTTTGTTCTCTTGTTCACCTGACTAGCTTTTTAACGTCCTAGTCTCCCCACAGATGTTGCTTCCTCATGGAAGCCCTCCCTGATGCCTAACCTGGTTGCTCATTCTATGTATATACTTTGGTTTTTCTTTCATCCTAACACTCCCCATAGTTTACAAGCCATCATTTTGTCGTTGTTGTTTTCTGTTTCCCCAAGACACGGACACATCCCTTACCAGGAACCCTGTCTTGTTTCCTTTAATCGCCAGTGCCTAGCAGACAGCTGAAGATCCATAGCGGATGTTGAGACCATCCCTGCCGGAGGAAACAATGCTTTTCTCCAGTGGGACTGCTCTTTCCTTCTTTGCTTTCTGCCTTTGACAACCTCTTCTACTCACTATTTTTGAAGGCTAGGTTAGTGCTTCGGATCTTCCCTGAGACTCTTCTCGTACCTTCTTTCCCAATGAGGGATCATTCACTCTCCTCCCAGAGTTCCACACTCCTGATTCCTTCTGTTGTCACAGCAGGCATGTCCTTGCATTGCTGCACACCGCCCTCCCTGCTACACGCTGGGCTGCTAAGAGCGGAACTGTCTTACCTCATGTGCTCAGCAGAGAGCCTGACAAGGAGAAAGGGCTTGGTGAATGTTTTCTGATTAAATGACTGATTGATTGTACAAATGAGAAGAGTATTTGCACCAGTAGCCAAAAATCTATGCCATTGTTAAGTGTAAGAAAGAAGAAAAGCCACTTTTTCTTGTTCAGGGCTAAGGCCAAACAGACCTGAATGTCTGTGTTTTCATAACCCTGACCTTGGCTTTTAATAAGGCAAACTTACAAATGAGTTACAGGAAGATATGAATGTCATGGTATAGTCATCGCGATTCTCACTTTGCTTGGCCACTGGAAAACACTTCGAACCAAGACTAATAAGAGATTATGCAATTATGAGCAATACAGCGTTATATCAGGATGTTACAATAGGCAAGAACACTGATGTTAGTGTTGTCACCTCCTCAGGGGAGGAGAAGCCTACAGTAATTCAGAAAGATTGTCCTAAATTAGATTAAAGGAGTTCCCTAGAAAACAGATGCCTTCCCTGAAAAGTGTGGCATACTGAAGAAGTTACATTTGTTTACGTAACTGTGTTGGCCTGCTCAAAGGCTGCTGGCATGGTTTAGAAAGCTTTCTCCCTTTGAGGAGACCTGATTCTTCTTACTGTTCCTCTGAGCTTATAGTGGCTAATGTGCCTGAGCCCCAGGGCTGCTCCCTGGGGCATGAGAGGAGAACCTCCTACCACCAAAACTCCTGCTTTCACTGTTGTCTAAGTTAGAAATAAATCCCTGTTGCTTTCCAGCTACCGCAATTTAGTCTGCTGATTGCAGCAGTTTAACCACCCTAGACACAAAGAGTGGCCATCAGTAACAGTTGCTTTGGGTCTTCACTACAAACTGCATTTTCATGTTATGTAACTGAAGTGTGCATATGAGTGAAGGTTGTGGCTGAGTTCTAAGGCCTTTAAGAACAGAACCATAATATTTGCTCCAATATCTAGGACAGCGTTTCCATTCTCCTCTTGTCTGTGTTTGGAAACACTTGTGTACATCTGGTCTTTTATTTCCAGTTCACCTTTGCTCTGAATGCAGGGCCCTTGTTCGATCCCAGTGTCACATATGTGATATTTAACAAGGCTCTTCCTCTTCGGCAAGCTATGAGCTCCCTATTTCTGTAAGACTTTCAGATGTTCTGCTTGTCCTCCAAGCGACTCATCTGCCACACTACTGTTTAGTTCTGTAGGAATTCAGTCCACATTTTTGGAAATAAAAAATGTTAGGGAAAAATTCATACCAACTGTTGTCTGTATATCTCTGCATCTTTTTTTCTCCTTTCTCTAGGAGTCTGACACCCTGAATTTGCTTCTGACTCAGAGTTTTCTTGTGTTATTAAATGCTTTTTTCCTTATATATTTATAAGCTTTTCTAGTAGGTGGATTGTTCTGCTAGTAATGATCTGTAGTTACCAGAACACCAATCTGTATTTTCTAGTCCAGAACATAAGAAATTGTAAGGATTTGGCATCCTAGAGATGGTATGATAAAGAATTAATTTATGAATTTGAATCTGGTGGTAGGGATGGAGGTTTGTTTGTTAAGGAATACAGTGGCAAACACAGGTGAATAGAAGATGGTAATAATAGAATAGCCAAGAGTTCTTACTGAGTATTCAGAGCACGCTAAGTGCTTGGTGGGATTTTTCTTCCTGCTTCTTTTTTTCCATAATTTTTATAAAATTAATTCAAATGAACACAGAATTATGATTTTGGCCTTCACTTTACAGTGTGAAATAGGAAATATTGACTGAAAAGTAGTTAGATTTTATGAATTTGACTCCAAAGGCATGGGAAGTAAAGGCAAAGATAAATGAATGGGACTACATCAGACTAAGAAGCTTTTGCCCAACAAAAAAAAACCTGACAACAAAACAAACAGACAGCCAACTAAATGGGAGATGATATTTTTGAACAACAGCTCAGATAAGGGGCTAATATCCAAAATATATAAACAACTCACAAAACTCAACAACAAACAAGCAAACAATCCAATAAAAAATGGGAAGAGGGCCCTGGCTGGTTTGCTCAGTGGTAGAGCATCAGCCTGGTGTGCAGGAATCCCGGGTTTGATTCCTGGCCAGGGCACACAAGACAAGTGCCCATCTGCTTCTCTACCTCTCCCCCTCTCCTTCCTCTCTGTCTCTCTCTTCCTCTCCCGCAGCCAAGGCTCCATTGAAGCAAAGATGGCCGGGCGCTGAGGATGGCTCCATGGCCTCTGCCTCAGGCACTAGAATGGCTCTGGTTACTACAGAGTAATGCCCCAGATGGGCAGAGCTTCGCCCCCTGGTGGGTATGCTGGGTGGGTCCTGGTCGGGCACATGCAGGAGTCTGTCTGACTGCCTCCCCATTTCCAACTTCAGAAAAATACAAAAATAAAAAATGAGAAGAGGACATGAACAAACAATTCTCCCAAGAAGAAATACAAATGGCCGATAGATATATGAAAAGATGCCCATCTTCACTAGCTAGTAGAGAAATGCAAATTAATACTACAATGAGATACCACCTCACACCTGTTAGATTAGCTATCATCAACAAGACAGGTAATAACAAGTGTTGGAGAGGCTGTAGAGAAAAAGGAACCCTCATCCACTGTTGGTGGGAATGTAAAGTAGTACAACCATTATGGAAGAAAGTATGGTGGTTTCTCAAAAAATTAAGAATAGAACTACCATATGACCCAGCAATCCCTCTTCTGGTTATATACTCCCAAAACTCAAAAACATTGGTACATAAAGACACATGTAGCCCCATATTCATTGCAGCATTGTTCACAGTGGCCAAGACATGGAAACAACCAAAAAACCCTTCAATATAAGATTGGATAAAGAAAATGTGGTACATATATACTATGGAATATTACTCAGCCATAAGAAATGATGACATAGGGTCATTTATGACAACATGATGGTCCTTGATAACATTATACTGAGTGAAATAAGTAAATCAGAAAAAACTAAGAACTGTATGATTCCATACATAGGTGGGACACAAAATTGAAACTCATGGACATAGGTAAGAGTGCAGTGGTTACCAGGGGGAGGGACGGGAATAGAGAGAGGGAGTGGTGTAGGGGAGAGGCATAAAGAAAACCAAATGAAGGGTGACAGAGGACGATTTGACTTCGGGTGATGGGTATACAACATAATCAAATGTCTATATGATCTGGAGATGTTTTTTCTAAATCTATGTACTCTAATTAATCAATGTCACTCCATTAAAATTAATTTTCTAAATAAAACTATTTAAAAAAAGAAAAGTTAGAAACTATAATTTTGGAACTATTTTATGAACAAAAAAGATTTTATAAATTTATATGAGAAAGTATATATTGATAGGTTTGTGTTTCTGCTCAATGTCTGAGTGAATAATAAACTGAAAGAAGCCCCTCTATGTAAAATGAACCTTTAAATATCTGTCGATGGATAGATAGTGACAGATAGATAGATAGAAATATAGACACAGAAAACACATGCACACACACACACCATACACCCAGGGGTGAGGGGGGGCAGAAAGGTCAGAGAAGCATCTAAGAGAACAAAAATGAAGGAGCCAAGCCTTGAGAATGAAGTTAGAAATACGAAGAATGAGAAGAAAGCTTTTTATCTCTAAGTATTCTGTCAGGCCTTGATAACTGATTCAAGTTTTCCAAATTTAAAACTTTCACTTAAAGGCTCAGATTTCTCAACTAGCAACATAGAGCATCAATTGTTTTCCTTGAAGTTGCATTAATTTTTAGAAAAAAAAATCCATTCCATCCAGAAGGACAGCGTGGTCAGATTGCAATTCAGATAACTGCCCACATGATGTCCCTCAAGACAGCCATTATGCCTCCCTATACATCAGGAATGCCTGGGATCTAGTCCTTATTTTTCCTCACAGAGTATTAAAAAGAGATTCATCCAAGGGATGAAATTTAATCAAGTTACTAAGTTTTACTGCTCATCAAGGGCATTTTGGGGGAAAACTGGCTTTGTTTGTTTTACTGCGAATGTGTGGTACAGAGAAACCATAGCAACAGTTTGATGCCACTCTCTTGACTCGACTCAACGCAAACATCACAAGAGCAGTGTTATGAAAATTTGAGAGTATCTGCTGTAGAAACTACGATGTGGGAAGAAGAATTCTGTCTTCTTCTCCTCTGCCTAATTTCCTTCTCCTCCTCCATCTCTCTGCTCTTTCTGAGTTTTATTGGGGTCTTTCCTCTTGGTAGGAAGTGATTGGCGCCATTGAGAGCAAACCACACGCTGACCCATCTCTTGAGTGGTCAGGGTTCTGGCTCGTCCGTCCTGCCAGTTGCCTTATCTTTCTTGACGCATCCAACCCCCACACTGTTAAAATAATAATAATAATAATAATGCCTGACCAGGCAGTGGCGCAGTGGATAGAGTGTCGAACTGGGATGCGGAGGACCCAGGTTCGAGACCCTGAGGTCATCAGCTTGAGCGCGGGCTCACCTGGTTTGAGCAAAGCTCACCAGCTTGGACCCAAGGTCACTGGCTTGAGGCAGGGGTTACTCAGTCTGCTGAAGGCCCATGGTCAAGGCACATATGAGAAAGTAATCAATGAACAACTAAGGTGCTACAGCGAAAAACTGATAATTGATGCTTCTCATCTCTCTCCATTCCTGTCTGTTTGTCTCTCTCTCTCTCTCTCTCTGACTCTCTGTCTCTGTAAAATAATAATAATAATAATAATAATAATAATAATAATAAATATGAGAATGGCAATGCTAAATATTCTCCAGGGTCTAATCTGGACACTTTTTCTTCTCTGTAATTTTTCTGTGTGTGCCCATATGAAGAATTTAGAAATCATTTCAATAACTTCCATATGCATGTATTATAAATTCATAAATCACAAGCTTGAGAAGCAGATAAATAAATTTAATTATCATCATTTTACTAATGGTAAACTAAGGTTCAGAAGGGTGAGAAGTCACAGCAAAAAATCTAACTGTACTTACACCATGATTTTCCCCATCTGAGCATCCAAGTTCTCAGGGCAGGGAAACAATTTCTGTCCAGTTCAGGAAGATCACATTGAGATCCCTGAGCAGTCATAGGATAATGTCCTTAGCCACTGGAACATTTCTGATTGTTTTGTTTAGGCTTAAAATGTAGCCCAGGTATGATGAGTGTGAAAAGAAGGTACAGACTTCAGGACCTTGGTGTGACATGTTGCTTTTCCTTGCATTCCTCCCTCTCTTTGTCCTTATCTCCCCTTCCCCAAGCCAGGTCAAGTCCCTGCCATGCTCACGCCCAGAGATTTCTAAGGATGGCAACTAAGTGGACTGAGGACAAGTGAGTCCTCTGCTGTGTCCATCACCTCTCTGGTGGAGACAGCAGTGAGGCCAGACTGCCAATTAATCCTCCTAACAAGACACTACTCAACATGTGGACACTTTAATGAGCCTGCCCAGATCTGTGGCCTGACACCAGGGCAAAGAGAAGAACAGAATAATTAGATGTCTATTCACAGGAACTAGGAGGAATACTGCACATGACCAGAGAGGCAGCTGGTTCAACTAGACCATAAACCTCCCATCGGAAATCAGCCTTTCCTTTGTAATCACCTACTCTTTGGTGATGCTTGAGTGACTGACAGGAGCTTGGGGTAGAGATCAAAGGGAAAAGAGAAAGAGAGGTGCAGAGATGGGACGCCCCCACACTGTTCTGTTCTTGTAGCAGTTCCACTAGCTCTACTCTGCGGTTTCCCCTTCAGAACTTTTAGCAATTTGAGATACTAGATATGAAATTACTTCCAGGATTTCTTGAATTTATCCCTTTGCTTTAAACACCTGAGCGCTCCTGGTAGGGACGAGAGTTGATCCAAGTTTTCCAGATTTGCATTCTCCATGAGGACTCTGAGCAAGAGAAATTCCTCTGACTCTGATGGATCCTAATGACTCTAGAAGGACCTAATTCCTTGTTAGTGTCTTAATATCTCCATCAGAAAATGTAGACTATTTTCAGAGTAGGTGAAAAGAAATTTTCCTAATCTTTAAGTCAGGTTTACACTTTTTCATTTTCTTTCTATCTTTTCTTTTCTCTTTGATTTTTCAAAGTGAGAGGATGGGAGTTATTGAGGCAGACTCCTGCATGTACCTGACAACCCCATCTTGGGCTGATGCTTGAGTATCAAACTATTTTTAGTGCCTGAGGCTGATATGCTCCAACAGAGCTACCCTCAGTGCCTGAAGCCACGCTCGAACCAATTGAGCCACTGTCTGTGGGAGGAAAAGAGGGAGAGAAGGGGACAGGAGAAGCAGATGGTTGCTTCTCCTGTGTGCCTTGACAGGGAATCAAATCCAGACATCCGTACACCAGGCCGACACTCTATCCACTGAGCCACCAGCCAGGGCCAAACCTTTGTTCAGAGGAAGTTTTCTTTTTTTTAGTTAGTGGATAGTTTTTCGGGATACAGAAACAAAAACAAACAAAAAATGAGTTCATGAAATTAACGGCTTCCTTCATATATAGCAAGTTTGGTTTTCATACTTTAGTGCAGCTCATTTAAGAAAAACTTGACTAGAAGGTATACCAAGGAGGATAACAAAGACCACATCTGAAATTGTGAGCAATCCTATGACCTCTCTAGACTTGTTTCCTTGATGTTGAAATGAAGAGATGGAGTGTCTGACCTCTGGCGATGTTTGTGATTTTCATCCGTGGGTGGTTGCAGTCTTTGTTGTTTCTCTTCCTCTAATGCCCATGAACTCTGACTGCCACTTTGATCAGTAGCAGTGTAAGAAGGTTGACAGAGCAAGGCAAGGAGGGAGATTTAACTACTCTCTGGGCTTCTGAAACAGCTGTGACCTCAGGCTCAGTGAGAAAAAGGGCTGGACCTATAGATTATAAATAGGTTTGAGATTATCAAAGAATGTCCATTATTCTAATCCTGTGATCTATAATAATAGTTTCCGATCTAACCTTTATTTCTTCTAGGCTTTGAGAGTTTGTGGAAATCTTTGTGCACAAAGACACAATTATTTTTACTAGTGAAATAAAATATTTCTTTCTTACCTGTTTCATTTCTAGGTCCCAACAGGCAGACAGAGCACTATGTATCTTATCTACAGGAAGATTTCCCCCTGAGTAGTACTTTTTAATCTTGGTTTTCTGAACAACAGATAGATTTGTGCTGTTCTCAGAATCTTCCTCCTCAGTTATCTTTGTGACAAAATAGGGAGGCTGGTGGGAGAGGGAATCCATTTTTTTTTTTTGAAGCTATTGAATAGGAGGTTTTTTTAAAAAATAACCTTAGTTAGAATTTAATACTATTCACAAACAGTGAGGGGAATAAGTGGTGATGTCTTTTCCTTCTGCCAAAAGCATACTAGAGTTTGGGCTGTTTCTGGTGGAATATAAGAAAGTCTGAAGCAACTGGGCTCTTGAGGTGAGGTGACAGGCACCCTGGGAGGTAGGCAATCAGTCACATCCCCTTGTGTAAAGTATAACCTTTCTACAGTGCTGTTCACTTACACTGATTCATTCTGGTTGGTGGAAAAAGTCTCATCTTATCTTCTAAAACACATTTCAGCCAAGAGCACCCAGCACTTTGAGGCCTCATTTACATAATTGCCCAGAGCTATGAGAATCCATAAAAGAGTCTTAAAAGACCCAAGGGAAGATTGCTGAATAAGTGAAACCAGGAGGCTGATTATTATGGCCATCGACAATGTTGCTATGATTGCAACTTCATAAACAACTTGTTAGTTATGATAAAAGAGTGAAGATAGGAAATATATGAAAAGTCATTTTAACCAATCTACTAAAAGTATTAAAATTATGAAGAGTAGGGCATAGGAAAAGACTCCATTCTTTTTCTAAAGAGCTTGGAAACAAACTTTTGTGAGCTGTTCAATTCTGTGTGGATGCCTGGATATACATCTGGGCCTCCAGGTAGTCTTCTAATTAACCCCTGAAGGACCCACATTTTTAAGCCACCCGATTACCACCTGAAGGACTCAGGTATACACCCACCTGACATCCATCATCTAGACCACTAGGACATGATCAGACCTTGTGGCACCTGACTGTGAACCGTCTGGCACCTGCCATTCTGACTGCCTGACATTTGACTGATAACCCTCCTGGACCATCCTAGCGTTGCCCGTGAAATAAGTGCTTTTGAAATATTGAGAGAAAAGCATTTAAAAGGCATACACATACTCTGAAGAAGTTTAAAAGTAGTGGCAAGATTTTATTAGGGGAAATTAATACACTCTTGGGGACAAAGAAGGCAAGCAGGCTCTAGCAGCAACTGTCCTGAGACTCCGGATAACCCTCCATGTTTCCTTGGTTCTCAGTAACAGTCATGCTTTTCCTCAAAATCCTTCAGCCACTCTGACTTTTCCTGGACCTGAGGTGGACCCTTCTCTTCCCAGTCTCATTTCTGGACTTCCCAGGGTTTCACACCGCTTGTCAAATCTAATTCTTTCCCCAGATTTTCCCAGGCTCAATGCTGCCTCTTCATGTTGCTATTCTGACATCCTGCACATGCCTCAAAGTCTAAGCTTATCCCCCTGAACCATCCTGACTTCCATTGCACATGTCAAAAAGTTCTGCTGCACCATCTGGTTCCTATTGTGCATGTTCCCAGTAAAAAATTTCCTCTTGCTCTCCCCAACCCCTCCACACCTCTCACCTCACCCCCCACACACACACACATACAACCCAGAACTGAGGGCGGCAGTGCCTCCACTCTTTCCAATGAGGTCAGGGATTAAGTCTGGAGGGCTGAGATCACAGTGGTCTCCTGGAACGTGTCAATGAGCAAATTAGTTCAATGGAATACTGCAACTTCCTCCTGGAGCTGGCCTTCCAGGTTTACTAAACTTTAATATTTAACTCCTTCTTCTGGTTCTTGCTTCTCCCTTTCTTTATTAATTACTACCTAGCTAACACTAAGGCTAGGAATATAAAACTGATCAATCTCAAGACTGCTGACATCAGTCTGGTTTTTTCCAGGCTTTTCTTTTCCTTACTTTTGCATTTTTGTTTTTTGTTGTTGAGTAGTAAGTAGGAGTTCTTTAAATATTCTGAATATTAACCTATTTTCAGATATATAATTTTTAAATATTTTCTCTCATTCTGTAGATTTTTTTCTTCTTTTAATATTCTTTTGATGCATAAGTTTGTTTGTTTTTTATTTTGATGACGTCCAGTTTTTTTAAAAAAAAATTTATGTTGTCTGTACTTTAGGTGTTATACCCAAAAAATCATTGTGAAATCCAAGATAATAAAATATACTTTGAACTCATCTAAGTAACAAGGATAAAAACAAATTCAAAGTGAAAGGCTGGAAAACAATACTCCAAGCAAATAACATCCAAAAAGAAGCAGGCGTAGCAATACTCATATCTGATAATGCTGACAGCAAAAGTACTCAGAGACAAAAATGACCATTCATAATGGCTAAGGGGACACTGAATCAAGAAGATATAACAATTCTTAATATATATGCACCAAACCAAGGAGCACCAAAATATATAAGACAGCTACTTATTGATCTTAAAACAAAAACGGACAAAAATACAATCATACTTGGAGACCTCAATACACTGCTGATGGCTCTAGATCAGTCATCCAAACAGAGAATCAACAAAGATATAGTGGCCTTAAACAAAACACTAGAGCACCTGGATATGATAGACATCTACAGGACATTTCATCCCAAAGTGACTGAGTATACATTTTTCTCCAGTGTACATGGATCTTTCTCAAGAATTGACCATATGTTGGGCCACAAAAACAACATCAGCAAATTCAGAAAAATCTAAGTTGTACTAAGCATATTTTCTGATCATGAAGCTTTGAAACTAGAATTCAACTGCAAAAAAGAGGGAAAAAAATCCCACAAAAATGTGGAAACTAAACAACATACTTTTAAAAAATGAATGGGTCAAAGAAGAAATAAGTGCAGAGATCAAAAGATATATACAGACTAATGAAAATGACAATACGACATATCAGAATCTATGGGATGCAGCAAAAGCAGTCATAAAAGGGAAGTTCATATCACTTCAGGCATATATGAACAAACAAGAGAGAGCCCAAGTGAACCACTTAACTTCCCACCTTAAGGAACTAGAAAAAGAAGAACAAAGACAACCCAAAACCAGCCGAAGAAAGGAGATAATAAATATCAGAGCAGAAATAAATGAAATAGAGAACAGAAAAACTATAGAAAAAATTATTGTAATAGAACAAGGAGCTGGTTCTTTGAAAAGATCAACAAAATTGACAAACCCTTGGCAAGACTTACCAAGGAAAAAAGAGAAAGAACTCATATAAACAAAATCCAAAATGAAAGAGGAGAAATCACCACGGACACTGTAGATATACAAAGAATTATTGTAGAATACTATGAAAAACTTTATGCCACTAAATTCAACAACCTAGAAGAAATGGATAAATTCCTAGAACAATACAACCTTCCTAGACTGAGTCAAGAAGAAGCAGAAAGCCTAAACAGATCTATTAGTAGAGAAGAAATAGAAAAAAGCATTAAAAACCTCCCCAAAAATAAAAGTCCAGGCCCTGATGGCTATACCAGCGAATTTTATCAAACATTCAAAGAAGACTTGGTTCCTATTCTTTTGAAAGTCTTCCAAAAAATTGAAGAAGAAACAATACTTCCAAACACATTTTATGAGGCCAACATAACCCTCATACCAAAACCAGGCAAGGATGGCACCAAAAAAAAGAACTCTGACCTGTCGTGGCGCAGTGGATAAAGCATCAACCTGGAAATGCTGAGGTTGCCGGTTCAAAACCCTGGGCTTGCCTGGTCAAGGCACATATGGGAGTTGTTGCTTTCTGCTCCTCCCCCCTTCTCTCTCTCTCTCTTTCCCTCTCCCTTCTCTATAATGAATAAATAAAATCATTAAAAAAATCTCTATTTAAAAAAAAAAAGAGAACTACAGACCAATATCTCTAATGAATACAGATGCTAAAATACTAAACAAAATACTAGCAAATCGAATACAACAACATATTAAAAAGATAATACATCATGATCAAGTGGGATTCATCCCAGAATCTCAAGGATGGTTCAACATACATAAAACGGTTAACGTAATACACCATATCAACAAAATAAAGAACAAAAACCACATGATCTTATCAATAGACGCAGACAAGCCTTTCGATAAAATACAACACAATTTTATGTTTAAGACTCTCAACAAAATGGGTATAGAAGGAAAATATCTCAACATGATAAAGGCCATATATGATAAACCATCAGCTAACATCATATTAAATGGCACTAAACTGAAGGCTTTCCCCCTTAAATCAGGAACAAGACAGGGTTGTTCACTCTCTCCACTCTTATTTAATGTGGTACTAGAGGTTCTAGCCAGAGCAATTAGACAAGACAAAGAAATAAAAGGCATCCATATCGGAAAAGAAGAAGTAAAGGTATCACTTTTTGCAGATGATGTGATTCTATACATCGAAAATCCCAAATAATCCACAAAAAGACTACTAGAAACAATAAGCCAATACAGTAAGGTTGCAGGATACAAAATTAACATACAGAAGTCAATAGCCTTTCTATATGCCAACAATAAAACAATTGAGAACGAACTCAAAAGAACAATTTCCTTCACGATTGCAACAACAAAAAAAATAAAATACTTAGGAATAAACATAACAAAGAATGTAAAGGTCTTATATAATTAAAACTATAAACCATTGTTAAGGGAAATCGAAAAAGATATAATGAGATGGAAGAATATACCTTGTTCTTGGTTAGGAAGAATAAATATAATCAAGATGGCCATATTACCCAAAGCAATATACAAATTTAATGCAATTCCCATCAAAATTCCAATGACATTTTTTAAAGAAATGGAGCAAAAAATCATCAGATTTATATGGAACTATAAAAAACCTCGAATAGCCAAAGCAATCCTAAAGAAAAAGAATGAAGCTGGGGGCATTACAATACCTGACTTCAAACTATATTATAGGGCCAAGACAATCAAAACAGCATGATATTGGCAGAAAAATAGACACTCAGACCAATGGAACAGAATAGAAAGTCCAGAAATAAAACCACATATATATAGTCAAATAATTTTTGATAAAGGAGCCAAGAACACACAATGGAGAAAAGAAAGCCTCTGCAATAAATGGTGCTGGGAAAACTGGAAAGCCACATGCAAAAGAATGAAACTGGACTACAGTCTGTCCCCCTGTACTAAAATTAACTCAAAATGGATCAAAGATCTAAACATAAGACCTGAAACAATTAAGTGCATAGAAGAAGACATAGGTACTAAACTCATGGACCTGGGTTTTAAAGAGCATTTTATGAATTTGACTCCACAGGCAAGAGAAGTGAAGGCAAAAATTAATGAATGGGACTACATCAGACTAAGAAGTTTTTGCTCAGCAAGAGAAACTAATAACAAAATAAACAGAAAGCCAACTAAATGGGAAATGATATTTTCAAACAACAGCTCAGATAAGGGCCTAATATCCAAAATATACAAAGAACCCATAAAACTCAACAACAAACAAACAAACAATCCAATAAAAAATGGGAAGAGGACATAAACAGACACTTTTCCCAGGAAGAAATACAAATGGCCAACAGATATATGAAAAGATGCTCATCTTCGTTAGTTATTAGAGAAATGCAAATCAAAACTGCAATGAGATACCACCTCACACCTGTTAGATTAGCTATTATTTACAAGACAGGTAATAGCAAATGTTGGAGAGGCTGTGGAGAAAAAGGAACCCTCATACACTGTTGGTGGGAATGTAAAGTAGTACAATCATTATGGAAGAAAGTATGGTGGTTCCTCAAAAAACTGAAAATAGAATTACCTTATGACCCAGCAATCCCTCTACTGGGTATATACCCCCAAAACTCAGAAACATTGATACGTAAAGACACACGCAGCCCCATGTTTATTGCAGCATTGTTCACAGTGGCCAGGACATGGAAACAACCAAAAAGCCCGTCAATAGGTGACTGGATAAAGAAGATGTGGCACATATACACTATGGAATACTAATCAGCCATAAGAAATGATGACATCGGTTCATTTACAGCAAAATGGTGGGATCTTGATAACATTATACGAAGTGAAATAAGTAAATCAGAAAAAACCAGGAATATCATTATTCTATACGTAGGTGGGACATAAAACTGAAACTAAGAGACATTGATAAGAGTGTGGCGGTTACGAGGGGGAGGGGGGAGAGGGAGAGGGAAAGGGGGAGGGGGAGAGGCACAAAGAAAACTAGATAGAAGGTGACAGAGGACAATCTGACTTTGGGTGATGGGTATGCAACATAAGTGAACGACAAGATAACCTGGAGTTGTTATCTTTGAATATATGTATCCTGATTTATTGATGTCATCCCATTAAAAATAAAATTATAAAAAAAATGAAAAAATATTCTTTGATTTTTTGTTTCTTTTTGTTGTTTTAATTTTTTTATTTAATTAATTGTTTATATAGATTCTAGGGTCAGCCCAAATGCACCCCCTCCCCCATATTCCCCTCAACATCTCCCTTGCCCCCCTCCCTACAGTGCCCTCCCCCCTTCCCTTCAGATTTATCCTATCCTATCATCCCCTTTCCCTCTGTCCTCTTTTCCTCTGGTCCCTATGATCCTTCCTCTGTCTCAATTCTGTTCCTCAGTTCTCATTGTTCCTTGGATTCCTCAAATGAGTGACATCATATGATTTTTTTTCTCTGCCTGGCTTATTTCACTTAACATAATAGTTTCCAGGTCCACCCATGTTGTTACAAAAGGTAATACTTTCTTATTTTTCATGGCCCCATAGTATTCCATTATGTATATATACCACAGCTTTTTAATTCACTCGTCCACTGACAGACACTTGGGTTGTTTCCAGATCTTTGCTATTGTGAAAAATGCTGCCATAAACATGGGGGTGCATTTCTTTTTTTCAGTCAGTGATATGGTGTTCTTGGGATATATTCCTAAAAGTGGGATGGCTGGGTCAAAAGGCAGATCCATTTTTAATTTTTTGAGGAATCTCCATACTGTTTTCCACAGTGACTGCACAAGTCTGCATTCCCACCAGCAGTGCAGGAGGATTCTCCTTTCTCCACATCCTCACCAGCACCTATTGTGTGTTGTTTTGTTAATGAGCACCATTCTGACTGGTGTGAGGTGGTATCTCATTGTGGTTTTAATTTGTATTTCTCTAATGATTAGTGATGTTGAACATTTTTTATCTGTCTATTAGTCATCTGTATGTCCTCTTTAGAGAAGTGTCTATTCATTTCTTTTGCCCATTTTTGGATTAGATTGTTTATCTTCCTGGTGTTGAGTTTTACAAGTTCTTAATAAATTTTGGTTATTAACCCCTTATCAGACGTATTGTCAAATATGTTCTCCCATTGTGTGGTTTGTCTTTTTATTCTGTTCATATTGTCTTTAGCTGTACAAAAGCTTTTTAGTTTGATATAGTCCCATTTGTTTATCTTGTCTTTTATTTCACTTGCCTGTGGAGATAAATCAGTAAATATATTGCTGCGAGTGATGTCGGTGAGTTTACTGCCTATGTTTTCTTCTAAGATGCTTATGGTTTCACAACTTATATTTAAGTCTTTTATCCATTTTGAGTTTATTTTTGTGAATAGTGTAAGTTGGTGGTCTAGTTTCATTTTTTGGCAGGTAGCCTTCCAATTTTCCCAACATCATATATTAAAGAGACTGTCTTTACACCATTGTATGCTCTTACCTCCTTTGTCAAATACCAATTGTCGATAAAGGTGTGGATTTATTTCTGGGTTCTCTGTTCTGTTCCATGGATCTATATGCCTGTTCTTATGCCAGTACCAAGCTGTTTTGAGTAACATGGCATTGTAGTATAACTTGATATCAGGAAGTGTGACACCACACACTTTATTCTTCTTTTTCAAGATTACTGATCCTATTCATGTTCTTTTTTGGTTCCATATAAATTTTTAGTTCCATATAAATTTTTGGAATATGTGTTCTATATCTTTGAAGTATGTCATTGGTATTTTAATTGGCATTGCATTGAATTTATAAATTGCTTTGTGTAAGATAGACATTTTAATGATATTTATTCTTCCTAACCACAAACACGGTATATGCTTCCACTTGTTTGTATCTTCCTTAATTACTTTTATTAATGTTTTATAATTTTTCGAGTACAAGTCTTAAACCTCCTCAGTTAAATTTACTCCTAGGTACTTAATTATTATTATTATTATTTTTGCAATAGTAAAGGAAATTTTTTCCTTAATTTCTCTTTCTGACAGTTCATTGTTGGTGTATAAAAATACCTCTGATTTCTGTGTATTAATTTTATACCCTGCCACTTTGCTGAATTCATTTATCAGGTCGAGTAGTTTTTTGACTAAGACTTCTTTTCATTTCCATTTGCGTGAAATATTTTTTCCATCCTTTTATCTTCGATCTATGTGCATCTTTTTTTTTTAAGGTGTGTCTCTTGTAGACAGCATATGTACGGGTCCTGTTTTCTTATCCATGCAGCTACCCTATGTTTTTGATTGGATCATTTAATTCATTTACATTTAAGGTTATTATTGATATGTAGTTGTTTATTGCCATTTTATTCTTTAAAGCTGTATTTCTTTTTTGCTATATTTTCTTCTCATTTTGATCTGTTTACAATAGGCCCCTTAACATTTCTTACAGCATTGCTTTGGTTGTAATAAATTCCTTGAGTTTTGGGTTTGTTTTTTTTTGTCTGGGAAGCTTTTTATTTCTCCTTCAATTTTAAATGATAGTCTTGCTGAATAAAGTAGTCTTGGTTGTAGGTTCTTGTTCTGCATTACTTTGAATATTTCTTGTCATTCCCTTCTGGTCTCAAGTGTTTCTGTTGAGAAGTTGGATGTCATCTTTATGGGAGCTCCTTTGTAGTGATAACCTTTTTTTCTCTAGCAGCTTTTAATATTTTCTCTTTATTACTTAGCTTTGGTAGTTTAATTATGATGTGTCTTGGTGTAGATTTCTTTGGGTTTCTCTTTAATGGAGTTCTCTGTGCTTCTTGAACTTGTGAGAGTTTTTCCTGCATTAATTTAGAGAAGTTTTCAGCTATGATATGATTGAACAAAGTCTCTATCCCTTGTTCTTTCTCTTCTTCTTCAGGAACCCCTATGATGCGGATGTTATTTCTCTTCATGTTGTCACAGAGCTCTCTTAGAGTTTCCTCAGACTTTTTGACTCTCTTTTCTTTTTTCTGCTCTCCTTCCATGCCTTCATTTATCTTGTCCTCTAACTTGCTGATTCGATCTTCAGCTTCACTCATCTTGCTTTTAATTTGTTCCATTGTGGATTTTATTTCTACTATTGTATTTGTCATTTCTGACTGATTCTTTTTTAATATTTCAATTTATACTTGCTATCTATTTAGGTGTTCATAATGACAATCTATTGTTGTTCTACGATCTTTAAGCATCCTAACAATCATTATTTAATTTATTTTTTTATTTTTTTATTTTTTTATTTTTTTACAGAGACAGAGAGAGAGTCAGAAAAAGGGATAGATAGGGACAGACAGACAAGAACAGAGAGAGATGAGAAACATCAATCATCAGTTTTTCTTTGCAACTCCTTAGTTATTCATTGATTGCTTTCTCATATGTGCCTTCAGCAGACCGAGTTATCACTTGCTCATGCCAGTGACCTTGGGTCCAAGCTGGTGAGCTTTTTTTTTGCTCAAGCCAGATGAGCCCACACTCAAGCTGGCAACCTTGGGGTCTCAAACCTGGGTCCTCTGCATCCCAGTTCGACACTCTATCCACTGCGCCACTGCCTGGTCAGGCACAATCATTATTTTAAACACTGCATCTGGTAGTTTGGTTATTTCCATATCACTCAGTTCATTTTTTGGAGGTTTCTCTGTGATTTCATTTGGATTGCACTGCTCTGTTTCTCATTATGTCTACGTGTTTGGGTGTGTTGTTTGTAGAGCTGGTTGAGTCTAGGCTTGGTGTTGTCTGCCTCCAATTTTCAGTTATGTTATTTCTCTCTGGTTTCTTTTAAAAGTTTTATAGTTTTAGTTCTTATTTTCAGGTCTGTGACCCATTTTGAGTTAATTTTTACATATTGTGTGAAGTTAATGTAAATTAACTTCATTAATTTACATGCATATATACAATTTTTCCAGTACAATTTTTTTAATTCTTATTCATTTTAATGGGGTGACATCAATAAATCAGGGTACATATATTCAAAGAAAACATGTCCAGGTCATCCTGTCATTCAACCATGTTCATACCCATCACCCAAAGTCAGATTGTCCCCCATCACCTTCTATCTGGTTTTCTCTGTGCCCCTCCCCCTCTCTCTTTTTCCCTCCCCCCCATAACCACCACACTCTTGTCCATGTCTCCTAGTCTCGTTTCTATGTCCCACCAATGTATGGAATCCTGCAGTTCTTGGTTTTTTCTGATTTACTTATTTCACCCTGTACAACAGGGGTCCCCAAACTTTTTACACAGGGGGCCAGTTCACTGTCCCTCAGACCATTGGAGGGCCGGACTATAAAAAAAACCATGAACAAATCCCTATGCACACTGCACATATCTTATTTTAAAGTAAAAAAACAAAACAGGAACAAATACAATATTTAAAATAAAGAACAAGTAAATTTAAATCAACAAACTGACCAGTATTTCAATGGGAACTATGCTCCTCTCACTGACCACCAATGAAAGAGGTACCCCTTCCGGAAGTGCGGCGGGGGCCGGATAAATGGCCTCAGCGGGCCGCATGCGGCCCGCAGGCCATAGTTTGGGGACCCCTGCTGTACAATGTTATCAAGATCCCACCATTTTGTTGAAAATGATCTGATGTCATCATTTCTTATGGCTAAATGGTATACCATGGTGTATATGTGCCATATCTTCTTTATCCAGTCTTTTTTTTTTTTTACAGTGATTAAAGCCTTTAAGCAAACTCTTGGCCAATATAGCAAGAATCCATAAAAGAGTAGTGTCCTTAACATGTTCACCAAGTCCAAGTTGGCACCATCACTATTCCAAATCCCTGAAAATGCAACCCAACCCCAGTTCAGTCTGTTAGGAGCTGTCACAAGGAGCAGGAGTCCAGTAAAAGTCCACATCCAGGAAAAGTCCGCATGGCACTGGAATTGTCACAATTCTATACTTTGTAGCTCACGTCCAAGTCCCAATGACCACTGCTCCTAGCTGGTAATAATTTAGGTAGACTGGAAAAGCCATCTGCAGCATGTGTGGAGATGGAGCTTCTGTTCTCCTCTGCCTGGAAAGATGAGACCAGGTTGCTTTTCCCTGGAGCTCTGCAACTGTGGCATGGTAAAGAGAACCCTGGGATACACTAAGTTGGGTGGCAAAGGTAGATTCATAATAGAAGTTGGCAAAAGGGAGAAAGAGAGCTCTAAATTAGGAGTAAGTCCCAGCCTGAAATATGAGTGGGGTATTGAGGTAGGAGAAATAAAGGAAACACTATATATTAAACAAAGCAGCAGAAAATAAGACTATCAACACCCACAACAGAGATCTTTGAGGGAAGAATAAAATCCTGACTATTCAGGCAAGACATAGTTAAGTGGCCCTTGTGCAAATGAGATCAGTTTACCTGCTTCTTGGAAGAAATATCCTAGGCTCGTCCACAGTGTTGTAGATGGGGCCAACGGCCCTGGGCACCTTCAGCTTTCAGTGGCAAATCCCAGCATTCTGGGCAAGGTTAGGTCATAAGTGGCTGGAGCAGGGCTGGAAGATACTGAACCTTCCCTTAGAGGAGCGAGGGGGAAGACTACCTTCCAGTGTCCCTGTTTCCTCACAGTAGAGGCATGTAAGTCTGGCAGGCTTTAGCTCAATGACCTACCTTTCCACTATTTTTTTTAAAATAATTTTTTTTTATTCATTTTTTTAGAAAGGAGAGGGAGAGACAGAGAGAGAGAAGGGGGGGAGGAGCTGGAAGCATCAACTCCCATATGTGCCTTGACCAGGCACGCCCAGGGTTTAGAACCGGCGACCTCAGCATTTCCAGGTTGACTCTTTATCCACTGTGCCACCACAGGTCAGGCTCCTTTCCACTATTGAAACAGGACCCAGATGGCATCCTATAAGACCCCTTTGGGGTGTTGGAGCCTTTAAGGGCATATCCTAAAAGCTGGTAGTTCACCTGATCTCTATTGGGCTTTTTCTGCCTCTTGGTATCTTAAAAGCCATGCTCAGAAGATCTCGCTGAAGGGTTTGAGGATCCCCATCCACCTATATAAATCTTTTTCGTATATCTGGAGCTATTTGGAACAGGATAAAACAGTGTTATTAGCTGGGTCCAATAAAAGAAGGTAGTAGTTTGCAGGAGAAAAAGATTTGGCGTCTCCTGTTCATCAGCATTCAAAAGAAATTTAAAATTTTTTAAGTAAAAAGCATGATATGGTAGACCCGTAGGAGTTCCAGGACATGACTCCCCCCTTTTAAATTTTTTTAAATTGATCTTAAAATATTTGCTGGGTACACTTTAATAATACCTTGACTTTAAAGATTGTAAGAAATACCCATAATTTGAAAGGTTTGACAAAATACAGTAAATGCTTTTGCTACATATGTATTTCCAGTACAATTTGTTGAAAATTCATAGTAACCTATTGAATTGATCTGACACCCTTGCTGAAAATCATTGGACCATATATGCAAGAATTTATTTCCAGGCTCTCTAGTCTATTCAGTTAGTCTGTATGTCTGTCTATGCCAGTACAACTCTGCTTTGATTACTTCCGATTTGTAGTAAATTTAAAATCAGTGTGAATCCTCCAACTTTGTTTTATTTATTTATTTATTTATTTATTTATATTTTTCTGAAGTTGGAAACGGGGAGGCAGTCAGACAGACTCCTGCATGTGCCTGACTGGGATCCACCCAGCATGCCCACCAGGGGGCGATGCTCTGCCCATCTGGGGCATTGCTCTCTTGCAACCAGAGCCATTCTAGCACCTGAAGCTGAGGCCATGGAGCCATCCTCAGTGCCCAGGCCAACTTTGCTCCAATGGAGCCTTGGCTGCAGGAGGGGAAGAGAGAGACAGAGAGGAAGGAGAGGGGGAGAGATGGAGAAGCAGATGAGCGCTTCTCCTGTGTGCCCTGGCCGGGAATCGAACCCGGGATTCCTGCACACCAGGCCGATGCTCTACCACTGAGCCTACCAGCCAGGGCCAACTTTGTTCTTTTTTAAAAAATTATATTGTTTTTTGAGGGGCAGTTGCTTGGCAGTTCATAAAAATTTTTAAATAGATTTTTCTATTTCTGCAGAAAATAATATTGGGATTTTGATAAGGTTCATACTGAAATCCACAGATTGCTTTGGGTAATATTGACATCTTAACATTGCCAGTTCATAAAGGTAGCATACCCTTTTATTGACTTATGTCTTTTTTATTTCTTTCAACAATATGTCATAATTTCCAGTGTACACGTCTTTAGCCTGATTGGCTTAATTTATTCCGAATTATTTTGGTACTATTGTGATATCCTGTAATCTTTTGTTGAAAATTGGCATTTGAGAAAACAACCATCTTTCCCTGTTTTGCAGACAAGCTCTGTGCTGGGCAGTCCTTACTGATTAGCCATGTGTGCTCTAAGCTTAGACATCTGCCCAAGGTAAAAGCTTAAGTTTTTCTAAGGTCTTTTCTGAGCATGTCTTGCCCAAAACCACATGTGGCTTTCTCATTCTCTTATGCACATAGTATAGTCTTTAAATGAAAGATAGATAGAATGGAGCCACATAAGCAGGAAAGTTGTATTAGTGTCTAACTATAATTATAGACATTTATTTGTGATTTAGGGGTAGTACAAGGAATTGTAGAGTGAAAATATCTCTTCGGGGCAGCATAATTGAACACTTTTGGATAGTTGTGTGTTTATTATACAAAATGAGTCAAATTCTTTTTCTCTCAATGGCTTTCTACTTATAATATCCATTGAAGTAGATCTATGTTCTCTGTCAATTCCTACATCTTAAAGAATACAAGTTCTCTTGTTGTTTTTATCCATTTGACCCATTTTCAAGAATAAAAATATATAAGTAATGACTTATATGTATCCTCATTGAGTGGAAACAGTTCCATGCCAGAGGGCTTTGGCTGCAGCCATTTCTAAAATACTTTAAGAAAGAATTATTTGGTCCTGGCCAGTTAGCTTAGTGGGTAGAGCATCTGCCTGGCCTGCAGATGTCCCGGTCTCAATTTCTGGTCAGGGCACACATGCGAATTGATCATCTGCTTCTCTCTCCCTTCCTCTCCCCCTTGTCTTTCTCTACCTCTCTCTCAGCCAGTGGTTCAGTTGGTTTGAGTGTTGGCCCTGGGCACTGAAGATAGCTTAGTTGATTCAAGCATTGGCCCTAGATGAGGTTGCCGGGAAGATACTGGTTGGGGTTCTTGTGAGAGTTTGTCTCTCTATCTCCCTTCGTTTCATGTAAAAAAGAAAGAAAGAAAAGAAAAAAAGTATTTTCCTGTTTGAAAAAATCTCATAACAGCTCCATAGTGATTGGGGAACCCCTTTCAGAAGACAATTTCTATAATACATTTTCAAAATTTGGCCAGCATTATAGCCTTGTTTTCTTTCTTTCTTTATTTTTTTAGCTTATTATCCCCAATCCCCTAGCTTTATTGACTATCTCATTGCTTTTCTCTATAAAGCTAGAGGATTGGGGATTAAAAAAACCAATGAGATAGTCAAAATCCAATTGGATAACTTATTGGATCTTTATAACCTTCACTAAAGCCCTTCCTTTGGTATTGTTTAACCAAAGACCTACTCCCTTTTGTAAACATCAATTGTCTTCTTTTTACTTACCAAAATACCTGAGAGACTAAATCAAGAAACATACAAAGCTACCTTATCAAGGAAACCTTGTGACTTATAGTAAAGAACTTATTAAAGTTCTTTAAATTAGTTCAAAGCTCATAAAGTAATCTTTTCATAGCACAGCCCCAGGAAATAAAGACATCAAACATCACGGCCTAGAACATTAGAGAGTTGATCTGTTTAAAAAGACATCTTCGTAAGCACTCCTTCCAGTCTCACTGAAAAGGACCAGACTGGGTATTGTTAAGTAATCCTTCACACAAAGTTAAAAGGTGTTGAGTCATGAATTCATGTTTCTCATTTAAAGAGGCTTTGTACCTCATTCACCTGATTGAACATCTCAACCTATAGGACAACTCAAATTAAAATTATCCAGAGCAGACAACTGCTCAGATAAAAAGCAGATGGCACTTGAAGCAGATGGCCATTCTCAAAACCTGGAATTAGGCCAATAAAATCAAGTTCTGCTATTCATGACCTCTGTTTATTTCATAGTTGCCATTACGATTATCTTGGATTTATTAGTGAGTGTGATTCTATTACAATAAGCCAGTCACTTTCACTGTGCTTTAAATTGTATATATTGATCACCCCATATTACTAGCCTCTGACTATGCAGATGTTTCTAATTTTGTTGTTTTAACTGTTGTACATGGAAAATTCTGTCAAAAAATAATATGTTAAAATACTCTCAATTCTTACCCTCTACAGGGAATCTGTTAAATGCTGGATTTGTCTTCCATTGGCTGCCTCAAACTTTGGTAAAGCTAATGAATATCTTGACAGTAGTCAGTCTACCAGTTTATGGTTGTAACTTCTATTATTTTTCTCTTAAGGCTAATTGTATTAAATAGAGTTCAGAATTTTGTAGATCACTTTTCTTTGTGAGTTCCTTATCTTTCACCATATGCCAGGGTTTAAATAATGAAATGCATTTTAAATGATGTCAGAGAGAATAGAACTAGGATTTAAAATATCTATTAGTATAGATAAAATTTAATGTAATTTTAAAAGTTAATGATTCTGCAAATTGTATTGTTAGCATTGAAATATGCCATGTGATGAATTGGTGCTTCCCCCTGAGACAGAAAAAAGGTTTTTTCAAGATATCATCCACCAATAGCACTCATGCTCATATATGATCACTTCCTGCTTAAGTGAAAAAACAGAAAGGCCCAGTGGCTTGTTCTTTTTTAAAGAGTATAGGACCAGGTGTCTCTTTCTCATTGAAAATATTAGATATTCACTCTAGAGTCTGCCTTTTGAGTGATGGGTGAAGTGAAGCTTCACCATGGCAATAGTCATCCTCTATTCAGTACCTGCCCCCATCATTAATTATTTCGTTGGGCATATATCCTTGCCCAATACTTTAGTAAGCACTATAGAGGATACAGGAAAATGAGACCCGACTATACTTTTTAAGAAATTTTAATTTAATAGAGAAGATGAAATTGTTATTTGACAATTAGGAAACAAAGAAATATCTCAATAAAACTTTATATGATGGCCCTAGCATATGTAACAGGTATTTTTATTTATATTCTGGATATCTATGATGCAAGAGATTCACAGTTTATACCAGAAAGTAGGCAATTTTTTGACAACAGACTAAGAGTTTGCCCAAAGGAGGGGGAGGAGAAGGAGGAGGAGGAAGAGGGGGAGGGGTATGAGAGGGGGAGGAGAAGGGAGGGGGGAGGAGGGGAGAGGGGGGAAGGGGAGGGAGAGGGGGAGGGGGAGGGAGGGAAGGAGGAGAAGTACTTTTATAAAAAGTACAGACAGAGCTAATCTTTGGCTAGGGGTTTTAGTGGTAAGATGACAACTGCCTGAAGTTCAGACTATGACATTGACCCTTGAGTTCAATACTTTTTCTGGAATATTCTAGTTAAAGAATGTAAAATAGCAACATTCCACTCAATCCCCACATGTATGATAGTGACAGTACCATCAGTCAAGTGTAAAAATTCCAGCTGCTGTTCACTCAACCCCCAGGATAGCAAGGATCTGAGGGAGAGATGACCTACTCCAGCACCTCACATGGCATCTGGCAGTGGCCTGAAGACAGGGCAGGCCACTCCCTTTTGCAAGTGGGGTATGCTAGCAAGGCACATGTGAGAAACAATCAATAAACAACTAAAATAATGCAACTATGAGTTGATGCTTCTCATCTCTCTCCTTCCCCTACTTTCTCTACCTGTCTCAATATTGGCCAATTGTCCTATAAAGTGGATTCTCCAGTGGGGTCTTTGTAAGGATTCCCCAACCAGGAAAAAAAAAAAAATTTTTTAGGTGTATATTAGTAACTGCTGTAGCTATATAGTCCTTCAACATGAAAATGCTTTTACTCACACAAATCATTATGAGTACATGTTTATCATTGAGATGGGGCAGTTGGATTAAAATCCACTTTTTAAACTTCATAGTTTCAGCATGTCAAATTGGTCTAATTAGTTTCTTTTCCTTTTTTGTAAAGAGAAAGAGATTTTCTTTGACATGCTTCAGGGATCTTTATGAAGAGTCCCAAAGTTATTTTTAGGTTAAGATTCAGCTTCTATTTAAATTTTGAAATTGTTAAACGTATGCTTGGTTAAATAGGATTATAAGTCATTGTAAATAATTCTTACTTATCTACTTAAATAATAGGCAATTACAGAAAATTAAACGGTTGAAAGCAAAAATTTGGCTCCTTTAATACTTAGAAGATGTGGGTTATCTAAGCAGTCAAAGACAGAATGATGCAGAGCACAGAAAATAACTCTAATAAAACAAAAAATCTTTGTTCTCCATTTGTAATTTCTCATTAAGGAATGTTGGTAGTACAGAACAACTTCCTTTCAACAGAGATAAACACAAATTCAAACTTGTTCAAGGGATTTTTGAGGCCTGCAAAAATGTTTATATATAATAGTCATATTTCAAATTCCAGTCTCTTCCAAAGTATCCTATACACCAGTGGTCCCCAACCTTTTTTGGGCCACGGACCAGTTTAATGTCAGAAAATATTTTCACAGACCGGCCTTTAGGATGGATGGATAAATGTATCACGTGACTGAGACAAGCGTCAAGAGTGAGTCTTAGACAGATATAACAGAGGGAATCTGGTCATTTTTTAAAAATAAAACATCGTTCAGACTTAAATATAAATAAAACGGAAATAATGTAAGTTATTTATTCTTTCTCTGCGGACCGGTACCAAATAGCCCACGGACCGGTACCGGTCCTCAGCCCGGGGGTTGGGGACCACTACTATACACAACTGACTCTTGAAATTTATAATGAGTCCAAATAAGACTATCAACTTAACAGCTAAGATTGGATATCTCAGTGGTATCCAGACATAAAAAGTCCCAGCTAGAAAACTTGGTCTCTACCTCTTTTCTTTACTTTTAAGGCCTCGATTCAGTGTTCAGTGTCTCAGAAAAACGAGACCATCACATAACCAGTTGATAGAGCCAGAAGTTGAGTTAGTTTTGCCACCGCCATTTTCTCTTGTTCTTTATCTTGAATCCATCTACAAATTCTATCAGCCCTATCTCCAAAATGCTTATTGAATTTCTTGATATCTTTTCATTTTTACTTTTATCATCCTAATCAAACCCAGAACTATTTCTAGCCTAGATCTTCCAACAGCATTTTGCTTTTTCTGATTTCATTCTTTATCTTTAATCTAATCTGGTATCTTCATAAAATATAGGGGAGTTTTAAAAAGCTTATATTTGGTTTACAATTTGGTTGAAGTTGCTGAAAGTTTTCTATTCTAATAATAATAAAAAATAGATTACACTAAAAACTATATTTTTTATTCAAAGCCATCAAAAGCTAATTGACATTAAGAGAATCTAAATAAACTAAGTTACAAAGAGGAGTGAGATATGGATATTTGAGTAAAGAGTAGTGGCTGGTTTCATATCTAGAATTAAAGACTAGTCTGTATATATGTAACCAATTGTTTATGGGCAGAAGGATTGCTGGTTTGAAGAGTTATCAATCAAAATTTTAAGACTCTAAATATTGACATAACAAGTTAGAATAAGAAAAATCTTTAAACATATAGCTCTTACATCTTGACAATTCTCATTTATAGGATTTTTTGGGGGGTAAACAGAAATAAGGATAATTATTATTACCCAAATCCATCTTGTTGAAATATTGAAAAAAACACACAAATAAATCAGCCACTTCACAGAAACAAGAGAAGTTGCACTGGACCAAAGGGCAAAGAAAGATCTACAAATCATCATTTGAAACTAACTTTGATACAACAACCCCATATTAGCTTAACCCAAAATAGGGCTGAAAAGATAATTTTCTCATACCAGCTGCTTGCCAGAAAAAAAAGATGTGTCTTCTCTGGGAAAATTTAAAAATAAATAACTAATACCAAGTTTAGTCTCTTTTCAAAAAAAGAAACAGTGGCCTGACCTGTGGTGGAGTAGAAGATAAAGCATAGATCTGGAATGCTGAGGTCACCGGTTCAAAGTCCTGGGCTTGCCTGGTCAAGGCATATACCAGAAGCAACTGCTTCTTGCTCCTCCTCCTCTTTCTTCTCTCTCTCTGTCTCTTCCCTCTCTCTAAAATCAATCAATAAAATCTTTTTTTTAAAAAGCTTTAAAAAGTGGCAAACAATAAAAAGGACATGAAATTCAAAGAAACAAAAAAAAGTGACCATAGTCAAGAAAATAATGAATACAGTTAAATCCACAGATGACTCAAGTATGTTAGCAAAAACTTTAAAATAAACTATATAAATATATTAATTACCTTAATAGAAAATATAGAAATAAATAAGCTAAAAGATAGAAAGTTTCATTAGCTATATTGAAGCTCTATAAACAAACCAAGGGGAAATTATGACAAAGTGAATATCCAAACTGAAGAATTATTTTACAACAGAATGAACACAGCGAAAGAAAGTATCAGTGAATTTAGACAGGACAACAGAATATACCAAAACCAACACACAGAAAGGAAAAATATCTCAATGCATTATTAGAGGCCTGTAGGAGAAAATAAAATATTCTGTTGAGGAGGAAAACCTATAGCTCTACACTTTTAGGGTCTTTTGGCTGGTCTATTAATTAAATTGACATAAAACAGATTAACAGGAGAAAAAAATAATTTGTACATACAGGAACTCCAAAGAGATGAGGCTCTCTGAGAGTGAGGGCAGTGCAGGCTTCTATGCCCTTCTGAGCTAAGGAGGTGCGGATAGATGTCTGGGCAAACAATTTATTGGATGATAAAAAGAGCAAATGTTTGGTAACATGTTTGTCATGCCATGTAGAGACAAAGTGACACAGTGAGAACTTTGAACAAGTAGACCTTGCTAAGTTCCCACCAATTTAACATCCAAGCCCATGTTCTTTTTAGTTATCACAGATGATATCTGTCTTCCTGGGACCGGGCTGCTATAGAAATTAATTTAGGCAGTTATGAGGTAGGTTGAAAAGAAAAAGCTTCCAAAGTCTTCCGTTTTCTAAAAATAACCAGTGTAAAGTAATCCTCGTGTCACAGAGACACATCTTGGGATGTCAAATTTTGCTCCTCTACATATGTGTAATTCGAAGAATTGGGTCAGAAAAAATATTTGTAGAGATATAGATCTCTTTTTTTTCCTCAAAATGATAAAAGCCCATAGATCAAAGAATTCTAAACCATTGCAACCAGAATAAATAAATAAGCACCTAAGTATACTATCACAAATTACTGATAATCAGACAAATAAAAAATTATGAAAGAAACTTGAAAAAAATGACACTTTACATTCAGAAGAACTATAATATGAAAAACAGTTGACACTCTTATAAAGATGAGCAAAATACAATAAAATAAAATATTTAAAATGCTGAAACAAAAAATGTAAATATCATTCAAAAATAAATGCAATTTAGTGGAACCCTGGTTGAGGCAGGATTGAGTGGCAAGTGACACGAGAACACTTCCTGGAGTGATGGAACTAGTCTGTATCTTGGTTTGACTGATGGTAATTTAATATACACTTATATGTGTGACAGAATTTATTTTGACTCTACACTGAAGACTTGTGTATTTTTATGGATAAAAATTATATTCTAATATATCTATTTCTCTTTGAAACACACACACATGCATGCACACACACAGCCTAACATGTACATACTACACACGCAAATACCTTAATTAGAGTATATGTGTGTATATTCTTCTTTACACCCACCAATAGCTTTCTGTTGCACTTTGTGTTCAGCCTGCATGTCTTATCTTGCATGCACAATCTCATGCAGCATGCTTAAGTCCCCAGCCTTAACATACATTATTACCTCCACAGCTCACTGTCCTCCAATCACAGTGAAAATCTTTCAGTTCCTTGATAATGCTATGCTTTCTCCTGATTCAGGCTCTGAATCACATTATTATCAATAGGAGAAATGCTCTATTTCCCATTATTTACCTGGCTGTTTCTTTTTCACTATTTAGAGTTCACAATGGGTACAGAGAGATATTCTCGGCCCTTTCCCAATTTATAAGTCTCCGTCTCTGTACCAGAATCATAATTATGTTCTTTTTGCACTTTCTATGATGGAAATATAAGTTTTTATTCTTTCTTTATAGTGGATATTTTCTACTTGACTTTGTTGCATAAAGGCAGGAAATGAATGTTTTTGTTTCTCATCACTAAAATCCCAGTTCCTAATATAGTACCTGCTTCACAATAGGCACTCAGTAAATATTCAAATGCATGAAGAAATAAAATATTTATTATATATGAAAACAACCAGCAAGATGTGGTAATAAGAGGCTTAGATCAAGAGTCAGGGTATTTGGGTTTCAGTCATAGCTTGGATTCCAACTCACCAAAAGACTTTTGAACCAATTACTGAAACTCTCTGAGTTCCAGCTTTCTTATCTGTATATATTTAAAATAAGGGTTTAAAATTATTTAAGTTCATATCTTTGAATTACATAGTTTTAAAAAATTAAAACCTCCTTCTTCCTGATGTACTGTTTTAGTCCCTAGTATGTGCACAGGAACCCTATTGTGGTGCATTCTTGTGCTTGTCTAATCCTTTAGAGTAGTAGACCTTATACATCAGAGCAAATACAGTAAGGTCTTCTTTTTCTGAAGTGGGCTGGGTTTAAAACAGCTTATTCACTAGATTTTCCTATTCTCCTATTTCATAGCACCCATATTCTAATCAGACTGAGAATTTCTTTAGATTAGAATTAGAATCATAACATATTTATGAATACATTTCTTTACATAACTAGACTATGTGTGGCTTGGACTATGGGATATAAAAAAGAACAGAAGTATTAATTATTGATTTCTGTAAAAAGGTTGCTTCAATGAATTCAGTGAAAAACAGCTTGAGCTTGAATCAATGGCTTGTGGAAATAACTGAGGTTTTCAGCACTAGCAATAATCACTCTCACCTAGTGAGTGCAACGCACTGATTCCAGATTAAAAGAGCCTGCGCGGATCACTGGTACTCATGCCTCTTTATTGAAGTAAGCGTAGGTAAAATTCTCTGTCAAGAAAGCTGGTTGTTTTTCCATTGCAGATCCATGTATTTGACCAAGAGAAGCAAAATAGAGGGTCATTAATAAGATGATTTAATAAGATAAAAGGAAAACAAATAAATGGTATCTCATGTTCCTTTTGGTTCCCCAAACGAGGGCACGCATGTTGTGTCGTTGACTAAATGGCAACCTAGAAATCCGGCAGCAGGCCCTGGCCGGTTAGCTCAGTGGTAGAGCGTCGGCCTGGCGTGCAGAAGTCCCTGGTTCGATTCCGGCCCGGGCACACAGGAGAAGCGCCCATCTGCTTCTCCACCCCTCCCCCTCTCCTTCTTCTCTGTCTCTCTCTTCCCCTCCCGCAGCTGAGGCTCCATTGGAGCAAAGATAGCCCGGGCGCTGGGGATGGCTCCTTGGCCTCTGCCTCAGGCGCTAGAGTGGCTCTGGTCGCAACAGAGAGACCCCCTGGAGGGGCAGAGCATCGCCCCCTGGTGGGCAGAGCATCGCCCCTGGTGGGCGTGCCGGGTGGATCCCGGTCGGGCGCATGCGGGAGTCTGTCTGATTGTCTCTCCCCGTTTCCAGCTTCGGAAAAATACAAAAAAAAAAAAAAAAAAAGAAAGAAAAGAAAAAAGAAATCCGGCAGCAGAGCTAGTCACTGTTTTCTTCCCTGATGCTGTCGCAGAAATTGTCTTTTGACAAGAAAGGGACATGCTCTAAAAATCACATTCTCTTTTGCCCTTTTAGATATAATCAATTATCATTTCGCAATGTCATAAATCTGCTAATCTAGGAAAGTCAAGAAAGTCTTGATAAAATCCACCTCTTGACTTTTTATTTTCTGACTTTCTCTTACCCTTGAAAAATTTAATATTTTCTTAGCCTTCATTCTGACCTCAAAAATAGAATTGTAATCTGAAAAAAAAATGAGTACCACAAACATCGGACCTTGATGAAAACAAACAAACCAGAAAGTGATTAAGAAAAAAATGGAAAAAAAACTGTAAAGTGAGGACAAGAGGAAAGGAAGGGGGAAAAGAGTAGACAGAGTAAGAGAGGGAAAAGAAAAAATTCAGAGAAGAAAAAGGAACTCAGTAAAAAAAAGAGATAAGGCCAAAGTAGGGGGAGAAAGCAAGACAAGCAAGGGAGGAGGAGGGGTAAGGAGGGAGATGAAAGAAAACGCATAATTTGCTTGTTTTCAAAAAATTTGTGGCCCTGGCCGGTTGGCTCAGCGGTAGAGCGTTGGCCTGGCGTGCGGGGGACCCAGGTTCGATTCCCGGCCAGGGCACATAGGAGAAGCGCCCATTTGCTTCTCCACCCCCACCCCCTCCTTCCTCTCTGTCTCTCTCTTCCCCTCCCGCAGCCGAGGCTCCATTGGAGCAAAGATGGCCCGGGTGCTGGGGATGGCTCCTTGGCCTCTGCCCCAGGCGCTAGAGTGGCTCTGGTCTCGGCAGAGCGACCCCCCCGGAGGGGCAGAGCATCGCCCCCTGGTGGGCAGAGCTCCCCCCCTGGTGGGCGTGCCGGGTGGATCCCGATGGGGCGCATGCGGGAGTCTGTCTGACTGTCTCTCCCCGTTTCCAGCTTCAGAAAAATACAAAAAAAAAAATTGCTTGAAGTAGATAAAATAAATTAGGCAATATCTGAGATTTTTTAAAAATCTCAATTTTTAGCCACACAAAATGCTTTAATGGATTATTGATCAATCTATAAATTTCACAAAGATATACTGTTGTGGGGAGTAAACACACTCTGTTACAGGTCTTGCCTCTCCCTGTCACACCCCAAACACCAACACAAGTTACTTCTATTTGATGAAAACCTCTCTTAGATGTTGATGCACATTTTTATTTTCCATCTAAAACAAAATTATCATTTCTGTACTTAGCTGGGTTATAAAACACTTTACAAATGGAACTCTTCAATCCTGAGTTTAAGCACATTTGACAGCTCCCAAATTCCACAGAACATCAGCCCCTTATCTTAATATTTTATAGCTTCTCCTGGGTTTGGCAAGTGACACGTTCCTCTGAGGTTCGTGAACAAAGCCCTCGTTTTAAACATACTTTGCATGATATGTGTGTGTGTGTGTGTGTGTGTGTGTGTGTGTGTGTGCGTTCCCTGCACCTAGAACAATTATTCCTTACAAAAGGACACCAGAGTTACTTTTCCTCCTAATGTCTTGGAATTGCATCTAATGTGAATATTAGGACATTTAATGTGACTATAGGGAGACTTAGTCTTTGTGTCCAAGTTAGATTTCGACTGATCCACATGGAAAATGTGATTCATAGAAGATTATAAATAAAATATTTATATGCTTTACTTCTCAAAGTACTTAAAGTTCCATGTGATCTGTCACACACTTCTGTGATACTGTCTTCTAGCCTTGTTTGGGGCTGCCTTCCCCCCCGTCCCCAAATGCTAAGGGAAGAACACACAAGTGCTGGTCGTAGTCAGTCAATGTACTTTCCCAAACCCAATCCCTGGAAGTAGCAATTCTGACAGACATTGGGAAAGCTGGGCTTAGCTGGATTTTGGTTGTTAGTGTTCTTACAGTGTTAGCCAGGTTTCATATTTTCTGTTTCTCTAAGTCTTTGCTTATTTTAGGGGGACTGCCTCTCCTAGAGTAAGCCAGTAAGTACCTAGAGACAGTAAACAACTCACCCTGCAGTAAACTTTTCTAACGTGAACCAACCAATTTAGATCCCACATCCCAACTGCCTCCTTTATTAGGCACCCACACTATGAGTCACCATCCACCTACCCTGCCATCTATTCTGCCATCCACTATAATTACCCCAGAGGTAAGCCCAAGTGTCTGCTCAAATTATACAAACCAACCAATACCAATACCTTGTGTTGTCTGTTTCTCCACACTAAAATTAAAATAAAAGCTTTTGCTCATGGTTACCCCCTCTGCTTCTGCTTCTGCTTCCTATTGACCATGATGCTTCCCCATGTGCCCCCCCCCATAATATGGAATCTCTGAGTAGAGCAAACATCTTTTTAATTACAGTTATCTCCTGATCTGTTGGCCTTGCTATACCTAAATCATAAAAACCTATAGTTTAATATTCTTCCATATGCATTTAGAAAAAGTGCTGACTAAATATCTGTGAAAAATTTAGAAAAGAAAACAGAAACTCCAATTATGGTAGGCTTGGTAATGTTCCCCAAAGTATGTCCAAACCCTAAACTCCATAACCTGAGAATATATTGCCTTACATGTTTTAAAGAACTTTGCAGATGTAATTTGAGGATGTTGACTTACAGATATTGTATTGAATTATTCAGGTGGCCAAATATAAACTTGTTTTATTATCAGAGGAAAGAGGCAAGGTTAGAGTGATAGAGAGAGATTGGAAGATGTCATGCTGTTTACTTTAAAGATGGAGGACAGGGACACAAACGTCTAGAAGTAACACAGCTTGGCTGTCTTCTTGATTGCTGCCTACGAAAATGCATTTCAGACCTCTGAAATTCAGAGCTAGAAGATAATAAATGTATATTGTTTTAATCCACAAATTAAGTTTGCTACAGCAGCAATAGGAAATCAATACACCACTCATTGTAGAAGAGGAGAGGAGAGGGGGAGAAAGCAGATTTCCAAACCCAAACACAAAGACATCACTATGTCACGGCACGAGTGACATCAGGGACCCCCTCTCACTCTGACCACAGAGGCTTCTTCGGGAGCACTGTGCCTGAGTAGAGAGAACATGAAGTTATCAATGGAGAGAAAGCTTATTTTTTTCCCTCTTTACCACCTTCCTGGCAAGAGAAATCTGAGGAATAAAAGAGCCTTAGTATTTTAATATATTTCCCATTTCTTAAAATCTTCCTCAATATTTTCTCCCAAATGCCCAGACATAGTTCTTCTGTATTTTGCTCTGAGAACATGGCATCCCCAGAAAAGTGTTCTCTTGTCAGTGTTTGCTGAACATAAAATATATGGTGCTTGGATGGGGAGAAGTCCTGGCTACACCATTGCTGGTGATTCTGAGAAGCTGTGAGGGCTGAGGAAACTCACTCTCCCAGAGACACACAAAGGCTGTTCACCAACCTTTATTGTTAATTTCTTCCCCCTACTTTTCTAAGCCTCATTCTGGGGCCTGAGGACAGGCTGAGCCTTTTCCACCAAAGCAAACTTGGTCTGCAGCCCCCAAAGCTATGTTGGAACTCTCTTAGTCCACAGCCAGGAAAAACAAAAGCCCTTGGTCAGACTCAGTAATTTGGAATTGTTCACTGACAGGTTCATTTCATCAGCCCTCCGCTTGGCCCACCCCTCTTGTGACAAACAATGTCTTCGGTTCACTGACGTGTTCTCGTTCAGACGACAGACAGATGTGGTCCTCTCCTCTGCAGGAGGAAAATAATGGGTAAGGGAAGTGAGCATCATGCCAATTATTGCTTTAAGAAACCATTAATGATTTTGATATATAAATAACTGGATGCTGTAAATCAAGAGGTGTTCAACTATTGGGAGGTTAGTTGGCATGGTGAATAATTTGTGTGTTGTGTGTAGGAGGGCCATTGTTAATGTGCAACTGTAAGATAATTATAAATAGAGCAGAAAGGCTCTAGCAGGATTCTATGTTAAAGAGATTTTTAAATGATGAAACACTATGCAGATATTACATGTAAGAGTCGAAAGTCATTATTACAATAATTCCAGCCTGACCTGTGGTAGCGCAGTGGATAAAGCATCGACTGGAATGCTGAGGTCGCCAGTTCAAAACCCTGGGCTTGTGCTGTCAAGGCAAATTTGAGAAGCAACTAAATATTGATGCTTCCTGCCCTTCCCCCTACCCCCCTTCTCTCCTCTTTCTAAAATGGATAAATAAAATCTTTTTTAAAAAAGAATTTTAATCTACAGAGCATATGTGCAGTATCACAAATCCACTTATAAATACATCACACAGAATATAGTTTACTTAAGAGTTGTAGGGTACATTGCTGCATATTTACATGTGAATCTGTCCTATAAAGAAGGCAAAAGTCTTTCAAATTTTTGACCAACTTAAAATAAAAACCTAAGGGTGCTAATTTCTCACTTGGTGATTTCTATTATGTCTTGCTGTTCTTGGTAGAGAACTTAGATTTTAAAATGTCAGCAACTGCAAATGAAGAAGTTATCTTTAAAAATTATGCATTTTTATAGGACAAGAGGCATGAATTCAGAAACAAGCCAGTAATCAAACAGTAGAGTTTTTATTGAGGGCACAGTTCATTAGAAGAGTATACCGTTTTTTATTTGGGCAGCCATTATACTTGGCTAACTACTTAGGCAATCACAAACACTTTTTATTCTGTTTCATTCACTACAGAGGCTGGGAAACTCAGTACTTATTTTCCCAAGCCACTTTGACAGTAGGGGTAACCATATGCCATTTTTAAGCTAACATGATCACTGGGAGGGTCTAGATTTAAAAAAAAAAAAAAAGAATTCCAAATAAAAGAAACAGTTGAAATAAACAAAATCATTTCTTCTTTTTCTCTGCTTTGTGTTTGAATAGGATGCTGAGGTAGAGCTGTCATCTTGTCATGATGAGACCACAACAAAAGGGAAAAGCCAATAGAATATAAAAGAGACCATGCCCCACACCCCTAGCCAAAGATATCTCACCCAACTGAGAAGTGGGGCCGCCAACTGAAATGGAAATCCAACGAGGGGCCATGGGGCACTCTTTACAGCTCATCATTTTCTTCAGTGCTTTTTTTTACTGCTGATTAAGTCCTAATTTATTGTTTTGATTTTTTTTGTGTGTATGCCTTTTTCCAAGTCTATTTATTCTGCTATAAAAATAATTTTCATGACCAGAGTCAACATAATTGTAACTGTTTTACAAAGTGCATTAACTTCACTTTGCAAAGGGTTATGGCAGTATTTATTCAAATCAGCACCTTGTCTAATCCCATTAAGCAGAGTCCTGGCAGAAACAAAGCAAGGAGCTTAGGTGTACTCACACCCTCCTCTGCAATTACAGTGGGAGTTAATAATCTAAGACTTAGCTCTAGATGGATGTACGTTATTAGTATATTTTGATTTTCTGAATATATTTGCCTTGCCTTCTTCCCTTCCCTGCTTAAAATATTAGAGTCATATTATACTCACAATAAAAAAACATTATATAAAGGTCAATACAACTTAAATAAAGAAAGAAGTACCAGAACCAAAGAATGGAGGAGAGAGGATTACTTACCCCTATAGTTGGAGAGGGTGTCTTTGCTATAATTAAACATCAAACATACATCTGAGCTTCCTAATTAGAACTAACTGTCACAAAGCTCCATTTGCAATGTCTTTCAAGAGTTCATGATCAAGGTGAATGTAGAGGATTTAGGCATTTCAACATGAACAGCTGCTCCCTTTCTCTTAAACCTAATCCAGAAATGTGTAGATCTTGGGTACATCAGGCTACAGTAAAGCAGAAGTAAATCACAAAGAGCCCAACATGTGTGCCTAAAAGTAGATAATTTTCTAGATGGAAGAACAACAATGAAGTTGGGGTCAACATTCATGATAATGGTCATGAAGTAGGGGAGGATAATGCTTTATCGAATACTCATCACTTGTTATCTCATCATTACACATTCTTCAATGCTTCCTCATTGACTCTTTATGACAATTCTCAAGAAATACTCTAATTTTACAGAGAAGAAAACTAAGGCTTGGAATGGTTAAAATAAGATGCTGAAGGTTATCCAAATAGTGAGAAGAAGAGCCAGAATTTAAACTGACCTCTAATTTAAACTCTTAAAGTTTTTGTTTATTTACCACATAACATTTTGTATGCTGTAATGTAGGGCATAGTTTCACTGCATAGACAATTAAGGCATTAAACATAGATAAAGTTTTTCTGTTATTGATGTCTCTCAGCCAAAAGAGAGGGCTATGTAAATGAGAGACAGTTCAGACGGAGATCTTGCAAGAAGAAGCAGAAGGGGGTGGGGGCTTGGCTATTATGCCCAGAGCTTTGTAAATCCATAAAAAATAGTTATGCACCCTAATTCTCCCATTTCTTAAAATAAAGTTGGGAAATAGCATTGAGTCCTTTAGACTACTCATTGTATCACTTTCCACAATGTCAAAATAATGCAAGAGTTATGATTCCATAGGAATGAAATTAGAATAATTCAACTGAAGTCAAGTTGTGCTCTTAGCCTCTATTCCCTGAGCAAGAGTTTACCAGACAAGGATTAAAGGACTCTCTGGACCCCCAAAAAAGTCTCAAACTCAGCATTTTCATCTGTCTAGGATTTCAGTGTGCATACTTCGAACTAGTTCTTGCAAAATGAAAAAGAATAGTTTTTAAACAGCAAAATATTTTTTAATTTTTATTAAAATAATGAATGGGCAAAGCATGGCAGTACTTTTATGTTAGGTGCCTTACATAAACTAACATGTTTAATAAAAAAAAAACCCTCCAGTTGTTTGTTTTTGTTTTTGTTTTGTTTTGTTTTGCAGTTACAGATGCAAAATCTGCAGTACAGAGAGAGGTTGAAGACTTGCCTAGAGTTATACAGCTAGTAAAGGCAGAGCCAGGTTTTAAATCCAGACGAGCCAGCACCAAAGTCTGGGCACTCTGCATGGTGTGTCCAAGGAACGATAAGCAACGTATAGCATAAATGGAGAGTGTACCCTGATGAGTGCTGAGGATGAAGAGGAAGGTGAGTACAAAGGGGGGCACACCCAGTGTCGGGAGCCGATCCACTAGTGCTGGCTAACAAGGTCACAGCAGAAGAAGATCCACAACTGCTGGTTGACAAAGTCACAGCAGAAGAAGACCAATGGCTGCTGGTTAATAAAGTCACCGCAGTGAAGACTAACAGCTGCGGGTTGACAAAGTCACCGCAAAGGAAAGGCACAACGATACTTCCCCCTTTAGACCTTTTTGAATTAATCTGGCCTTATATCCCCCCTTTTCTGGGTGTGTGCTAACATTTATGGCACAGGGATAATAGTACCATGCTTTCCCTGTAGATTCGTAGTAATTTCTTTGGAAATAAGACAGAGGGTGTGAGTTCCACAGAAAAGCCTATAAGCCCCTTGAACTGGGCTCATAGACATGGCTATGATATCCCTCGTAAAGGGTTAAGTTTGTAGGAGAATTTCTTCGTATTAATCATGTTAGAAAGAATAGATTGTGACTTATGAATAGGTAGGAAACAGTAACTATACACAGAGCACCTTTCAGCCTTCACTTAATTCATCACTTTTCCTCCCTAGCCTTCTCATGTGGTAGAGTAAAGAAACTTTCCATTCTTCTTGCATACCTGACCTGCAGGTGGTGGAACACTCTGAGAAAAGTAAAGTTAGAACTTAATTAGTGTATGAATATAGTAATAAATAAAATTTGACTAGACAATAGTATCCTAGACAAGGTAGAGTTATTAATCAGTACTGACCTTTTGGAAGTTTGTATCAATATTGTTATTGCTGTTCAAGTTATTGTATAATTGTACTTTGAATGACTTACAGTTTATAGAAATGAATTAACTGTTACCTAGAAAATGTAACCATAGTGAAACAAAAACAATGACTAATCAATGTATTCTGAATACCATGTGATTGTAACTTAGTGTGTGTGCATAAAAGGAAAGCTAGACCAGCAATTGAGAGAGATGCCTGGCAGTAAATGCTAACTGGAGAATAAAGAGAAAGAAAAGAATTCGGCTCTCTCACTCGATTCGTGCCGACACCGTCTCTTCCTGTGGGACCCCTGGATTCCCCCCAGGGCTGGACCCCGGCAACCCAGGAACCTGGGAGCCATGTCAGTGAGCTTGGATCAGGGATTGACTTTTAGTTGTGCATGCTACCAGTAAAGTGACCTTGAGCGTCATTGGCAGCAGGCCTAAAGGGAAGAGAATAATGCTTCCTGATTCCTATCTCATGGGCTCACACAGTCACAAGGGCAAGCTGAGGAACCAAAGTGTGAAACTGTTTACCCAAAGTCATGCATGAAGGTATGGCTAGCTTAAGACCAGAAATGATGGGTGAGATGATGGCCTCAGGGTGACTCTTCTTGGGGCAATTTCTCTTGGGACAACCCCTTATCTCTTTGTCTGTAGTATGAGCCCTTCCAGATCTCTTGTATGAGCCCTTGTGTGTCCAGGAGCTGTGACACACAATTAGGACAGACCCTGTGTGTATCTCACCAGATACCTTTGGAAAATATATGCAAGCATTTCACACTCATAAGTGCAGAGTACGCCTGCCCCTCTGAGCTATGGTGACAGTGGTTTAAAAATGGAAGATCCAGTGGTCACCTGTTACATGTCTGTCAAGCAGAAAGCTCCTACTTAATTCTTTTTTTTTTTTTTTTTTTTACAGGGACAGAGAGAGAGTCAGAGAGAAGGATAGATAGGGACAGACAGACAGGAACGGAGTAAGATGAGAAGCATCAATCATCAGTTTTTTGTTGCGACACCGTAGTTGTTCATTGATTGCTTTCTCATACGTGCCTTGACCATGGGCCTTCAGCAGACAGAGTAAGCCCCCGCTCGAGCCAGTGACCTTGGGTCCATGCTAGTGAGCTTTTTTTTTTTTTTTTTTTTTGCTCAAGCCAGATGAGCCCACGCTCAAGCTGGCTATCCTGGGGTCTCGAACCTGGGTCCTTCCGCATCCCAGTCCGACTCTCTATCCACTGTGCCACCGCCTGGTCAGGCTCCTACTTAATTCTTGAGGTACTTTTGGGTTATACAGCTATTTCTTTATGAATCTTATTTACACAGCTGAAATCAAGTCACATATTTGGGTTATTTTTTCCCTAATTGGGAAAATATGCAAACATTTGGGTTATTTACATGGTATTCTATGTTTAAACCTTGTTCTGTTTTTAATCAAGTTGACTTTGAAGGAAATTATGTGCCATACTGTTCTATTCTACAAATTTGTCTAAATATCTCTTTAAGGCAAAAGAAAATATTTAAACATAGAAAAAGGTAACCTTTAAAAAATGTCTATTTCCACAACAAAAGATTCATGGAATGATGGAAAAAAGGAAAAGAGAGAAAGGAAAGTGGAGATGCTTATATTAGTAATGGAATAGTGAAATGTTTTTCTCTTCCTCTTTTGGACTCTTCTATATCCCTTATTGCCAACCCACCCACTGAAGTCTGGGAGGTCCCAATAGCAGTGATGGATGATGCGTGTCAGATGACACCACACAAAGACGATGTATAACGACAACAAAAGCCTGTCATCACAATATGCAGCCATGTGGAAGGGCCATGGCAGAACCAAGAGTAGCTCTGGGGAAGGGAAATACCGGTCTGGGTGGGGTATGTAGCAGATGGCGTTGGATTGGGACACAAATTCCTGAGAATATGTGTCTGTTATTGGAAGGACTTCTTACAGAAAGTTTTTAAAAAGTTTTAAAATTAAATCAATACCCAAATATCTCTGATACATCAAGCACTACATGAGGTGCTTTCTTTTAAATAATCCTGATTGGCAGTTAACAAGTACTTTACCATGTGCCAGAAATGAGCTGATATTTTGTTTATCATCTCAGCTGATGCTCACCACAGCCCTGAGAACCGGAGGAAAATGATGGTCTTGTGGGTAAGAAACTTGCCTGAGTTTGGTTGATAAATGTCAAAGTGAACCCACGTCTGCCTGACTCCAAGGTTAGTTCTTCTTCCACCTAATGGCACTGATAGAAATTTAATTTTTCTATGGAAATTAATAGAAATCAGAAAACAATAATGGAAAATGGAATAGGTATTTCCAGCCATGAGAATAGCGTGTATTAGGCTAGGACGCAAAGAAAAATATTGGGTGGAAACAAATTGTCTGCATTGCTAAAGACCTCACTGTACAGAAAGGGGTGGTTGGGGACGAAGCTTGAATAAAGATGAGCCATCAAAGGAAGAGTCCAGAAAGCCAGTAGAAGATTGTGTGCTTTGTTTGATAAGCAGTGGGGAGCTCACCAGCTAAATAAATTTATGAATGGCTCAATTTTTTTTGAGCAGAAACTGACAAGGAGAGGGAACCAGACAGTAGGGCAGAATATGGAAGCTGGGAGACCTGCAGGTGCCAATGTGATGTTGATTCACGCATTGAATCAACAATGTGGGTCAGGTCTCTGGCAGGGGGGCTCAGACCTTCAAGGTCTTTGTGCCACATGAGGAAGTGGCCAGGAGGGCTCAGCGCAGTGTTGTGGCCAAGTGTTAAAAGCTCCTGGGATACAGGGCAGTGTCGGGAAAGCAAAAACGACACCAGCAGCTGGAGAGTTTGTTTTGCCTCTAAACCCCTCCCCTACATTCTCCTGGTGGATTTAGGGGTAATCGCAGACCCTGGCTGGGGGCACCAGACAATAAGTGTCTCTGACTGCCCCTACCAGGGACTTAGTGAAGCAGATGTTGGCGTGCTCTGTGCAGCTTCTCCTGGCCACCTCCGTCCCACCCCACCCCCCCAAATAGTTTTAGCACTGGGAGCAGGAGTCTCTCCCCTCGTGGGCCTTGCAGTGTAGGCTTGGGCTCACTAACAGAGGGAGCAGGGATGAGGCGCTAAGGGGATGTGCTGCAGCTATGACACATCTGTCCTGGAGGTAATGGTATCGGATGCCCTGAGAATATCAGAGAGGAAGGGACGGAGCAATATAAGCGGGCTGGCAAAGGACACATGGAAGCCAGCTCTCCAGGCCCTTGCTCCCAAGGGTGAGGGTCCCATAGCCTCAAGTGCATCCCTCTTGCCCCCAGGTCTCTCCCTAGGAGGCATGTAGGGAGACCCACTCCCACTGAGCAGGGGCTGCCCCTGGGCTATTTGAAGCCTAAATCTCAGGGTATGCATCAGGAGCCCCCAGTTTGTAAATATCTAGCTACCATTCCTATTGAGAACTGTCATGCAAAAGAGTCATTCAACCCAGATGTGAAACCTGAGGCTCAGAGGGAGGTTAAGTGAAATGAGGTTCAAATGAGCATCTAATGTGCTTCCTTATAGCAGCCCATGGGGCCTGGGGGGGGGGGTCCAAATACCCACTGGGACTGGACAGGAAGGTTCCAGGACTGCTGTTTGCTGTGACCGCAGCAGCACTTTCGCAGAAGCTGGTGGAGCCCCTTCCCCCAAGTGGCTGCTCCCTCAGCACCGCAGTCTCAGAGGTGCAGGGAGCTGCTTCCTGCTCTGGGCTGGAAGCCCGGAGGACAGACTCCCCGGGGGATTGGCCAGCTCCTTGGCTAAAGCCCTTCACTGTACTTCTGACCGGTGGCACAAGCCTCCTTGTCTTGGGCACAGTGAACCTCTCTACCCCACGCGTGGTTGCCAGGACGAACCTCCTGCGGACCAGCTCTTGCCCAGGGGCTTGCAAAGCTTTTCTGAGTCAGTTTCACTGTATCCCACGCTTACTCCAGAGCGACGGCCAGGTGTCCAAACTTGATATTTTTCTCACATGCTGAGAAATTGCGTTTCTGTATTTTAACCCAATTCTATCTGGTTCTAAGGACCTCTTGGTTGGATTTTCCATTGTGGAAGTATCCAAAGCAGGCTCAATGAAGCTAAAAAAGACAAAAAAATAAAATAAAAATGAAATAAAGCCGATTAAGCCAGTGTTCCATAAATCAGTGTGCATTCGTAAACCCTGTTCTGTGTTCCTTTCTCACAAACTGCTCCTGGTGCCCCCTGACCACGTTTCAGGATGACGATCTTTCGGAAACTCAAAGTGACTTAAATATCATCCTGAGGAATTCAAGACTATAACGATTTTATATTTGTAATACTAAAAAATTAAGAACCAAGCTGGAAGCAACTTGAGTTCATCGTACATATGAATCATTACCCCACAGCTCTCTCCTGGTCCATCTCAAGCCACAGAGCTTCGCCGGGAAACACGCAGGGACTCGACAGGAAGGTATCCAGAGACCTAGGGGCCTTCACATATTAAACCTCCAGAGAGGATCCTGTAAACCTCCTGCCGCCTTGCCAAACTGAAACCGAGACCTGTGCCTCTCAGTGTCTCTTAGTCTAACACGGCCTGAACAGATGGGTGGTTCCACAGTGTTTATTGGTGCATCTGAAGATCTCAAAGTTCCCCAGTGGTTTTTACTGGGCTTCCCACAGTCGTGGTCACATCTGCCAGACTTTAAGTTACCCCAACATCCCAAACCCTAGATTAACTCTTCCCAGGGTGTCTGAGATGATAAGAGTGCAGGGTTGCCAAATAAAGTCCAGGATGCAATTGAAATATGGACCTCAGATAAACAACAAATAATGTGGAGAGGGTTCTTTTTTTAGTATGTTTTATGCAATAATTGAGACATACTTATTAAAAAAAAAAAAAGCTAGTTATAAATGAGGAGACTGGGAGACTCTATTCCAAACTAACTGAATATCCACTGAATTGAGGGTATGACCCTAGAAAGCAAACTGCTCTTTCAGTGTTTCCATATGCAAACACATAAATGAGGAAATGGCCTGAACTATCTAAAGGTTCCTTCTGATTGCGGTCAGACAGAAGCTCTTTACTTAAGGCAGTGGTCCCCAACCCCCGGGCTGCGGACCAGTACCGGTCCGTGGGCCATTTGGTACCGGTCCGCAGAGAAAGAATAAATGACTTACATTATTTCCGTTTTATTTATTTAAGTCTGAACAATGTTTTATTTTTTAAAAATGACCAGATTCCCTCTGTTACATCTGTCTAAGACTCACTCTTGACGCTTTCTCGGTCACGTGATAAATTTATCCGTCCCACCCTAAAGGCTGGTCCATGAAAATATTTTCTGACATTAAACCGGTCCATGGCCCAAAAAAGGTTGGGGACCACTGACTTAAGGGACTCTCCATCTGTCTGTAAGGACAAAGTCCACACTTAAGAGTTGATTACTCTGTCAGGAGCTGCCTGCATCAGGGCTGCTGGTTTTAGCTAGAAGGCATTGCACCTGACTCACATACTCCAAAGGTCCAGGGCCAAAAGGGACCTAGAAAAGCTAGGAGAATTCCATCCCAAATTCCACTTGATCTCATCTTCTGAAATAATGACTTAACAGTTACATTTGTGCTCCTGGAAGTGAGGTCACAGATCAGCTGTTATCAAGAAATTAGGAACAGTAACAGATGATCAATATTGTTTCAACTCTCCCAGGACAGTCCCAATTTTTTATTGGGATTCTTTTAAAGAGCTGCAGATCTATCTGTGTTGCTGTTGGAAATGGTGTTCTTTTACAGAGTCACCAACAAAGCATATGTGTCTACAGGACTTATGTATGGAGGAAATAAATCTTTTGCTGTAAGATTTATTTGGGGTTGAAATGGAAGGCTGCCCACAGGTTCCCTGTGTCCCATTGCCATCTGCCCCATCAAGGAAAAAGTCCAGTCTGGTCTTCACTAAGCCCAGTATAAAGACAAGAATCCAGATACTATGTGCCATGGTTCAATTCGGTTCATCCTTGTCCTCATCTGGCTCCCTGCATGGAGCCTGTGCCATTGTCAAGCCCCAAGACGCCATTAGAGCTGCATGGCTACTTGGAGAACTGATGAGGGAAAGGGCAGGCTTGCTTTCCCGAGCAGGAGAGAGGGCAAGGTTCTTCCTTAGGGCTGTGTTTATATAGTATTTGTGGGCTAAAAAGGACTAGTTTTTCTTTAAACCAATGAATTAGCTTCTTAATCTGTCATGGGTTTATGTTGGTTTCTTCTCCCAACCAATCAGATTCTTTTTCTAGGCTAGACTGACAGGCCTCTCTGGCCACCATCTTGGCTTCTACACACACTTTATGGAGGAAGCACAGAAGCACCTCCCCCATAGTCTGGGGATGGACTGGTTGTCCCCTGGGGCGATGGAAAAAGTGGTTCTTCCTGTCCAACTAGAAGGGAAGAAGATACTAATTCCTTTAGTGGGGTGATTCCCCTGGGGCGTCCAGAATTGTAAATGTTATAGCTTCTTAGTAAATAGAATGCTATAACTTCCTACTGAAGCAGCCTTTCCAGTTTTATCAAACTTAATTCCTGATTCTTCCTGCTCTCTTCCCTTATTAATATTTAGCTACCTACACTACCGTTTGGATGAAATGAGAACTGATGCTTGCCCTGTGCTCTGGGAGGCAGTTTCTGTTCTTCCCCTTTGGCTAGCTCTGAGCACAGCAGGCTCAGAAGCTAGCATGCTCCAGAAACACAACTAATGAGGTCCCCAAGCAACCTGCTTTGCTGATATTGGACACCCTGTTTTGCCTCATCAATTTCAGGTTGATAGAGGTGGGCAGATAAAAACTTCGACCTTCATTTGCACCAAGAGACAGAAGAGCTCTTCTCCACATGGTGAAAAAGGTGACAGGCCTGGTATTTCTGACCAGCACTGGCTGCCACCATAACTTCTCTGCCTCTCAGGCCATCCTCAGCTGAATCAGCTTGTCACAGTGCAGGGTCTCAGGGACAGCAGGGGTTGCTACAAAGAGCCACAATATCTGGTTTTGCTTCTGGCTAACGCCAAAGGGCAAGGAGACAGCAGGTAAAACCACACAGCACAGATATTATGATATTGGTTTTATTAAAGTTTACCAACTGTGTAACCCAAGGTAAGTCACTCATCCTCTCTGTGTCTCCACAAAACGAAGTTAATTGTTTCTACTTAGGAATGATGATTAAATGAGATGCTATAGCAAAGCTTCCATCACAGTGTCTGGTGCTTGTTGGGTATTCATAATGCCACTATTATCACTGCACCAGTATCTCTCTCTAAAGACAGGGGCAGAGAACAGTGTGTGCACTTGTGCACATCATTAGTAAACAACAGAGTAATACACACACACTAGGACAAGGGCTGTAGAGTACAGGCAGTAAATGGGTGGAGTTTGTCATGAAAGTCTTCTGCTCTTAGGGCTGGGGGAGGCATATATACACTTTTGTCCCAAGAAGATAGTAACAAAATTCAACTCCGGGCATTATCTCTGTGTCACTTTCTGAGGAGATGATTGAGTTTGGACCTGGGGAAAATGACCGAGGCATGTGGTTTATATTTTCCTTGCTCTCATCTCTCTCTCCCTAAACCCTTCCCTTCTCATAGAGATCTTATGGTTCTGTGAGCCAGTCAGAGTCCCTCTCAGTCTGCATAGCAGAGATAAAAGTAGAATTCGGTGAATAATTTATCATATGATATGTACGTGGCTCCTGCCTCCCTCTCACACAGAGGAATGGAGGCTCCCACGGGGAGAAGCCACACAAACCAGGGAGAGAGCCACATAGCAATTCTGAGAAGCTTTCTTAGAACATCATGTGATTATCAGACACACCCCAAAACACACACACACACACACACACACACACACACACACACATTCTCTCTCTCTCTCTCTCTTTATATTCATATTATGATGAAAAAGTCAGAGAAAAGGACTTCAGAGGTGTGGACCTGGAGGCTCTCAAATCTACCCAAGTGAGAAGGTTTGAAGTCCTATGTATTTATCCCTCCACTCTCTCAGCTACAGAGGAAACTCATAACTGACCAGTCAAAATTTGGGAGTCAGGAATTGGCAGGTCTGTTTTGTTTGCCCTTTTGGGACATTACTCATTTGTAGGAATAAGGTAGAGACAGTGGGTGGGGCACTGAGGTCTGAGACTCAGCCCCTGGAGACTGTCTAATTACTGAGGAATCTTTTCTTTAACTTTGGGAATGTTCTGCAAACTCAGCTGCAGCAAACAAGAAAAGGTTTCTAAGATTCAAGCTAGTAGCCTTTCATGGCTGGAATGAGACTACTTAATCCTTCCCTTCATCCCCATCAAAGGGAACAGGCTACATACACAACGTAGGTAATAATCATGTGGCATTCAGCCCACCACCAAATGGCTTCTAATTACCAGTGAGGGGTATGGAGACGGGTTAGTAAGAAATTAGGAAAATTCTCTGGCAAGTGGAATGAGAAAACAGACAAGTGTTGAACAAAGGGCCCAAATGACTGAACAATTAACATCCAGCTGATAAATCACAAGACTCTACCCTCTCTAACCAAAGATAGCTAAGAGCAGGTGGTTTATATCACTTTAATCCCCAAACTGTATTGTACAATCATTTTAATATATCAGCATGCTAAACAACACACCTGAAAATCTAGTGAATATTCTGTTGAAATCCTCTCCTGGGACCTTCTCTAAAATTCCCACCTATAAAAAATAGATAAAACCTCCAGGACAAAGGATGCCGGTGTGTGGTCTTCTTTGAGCATGCTCACAATGCCCTTTCTTCAGGCGTGTGCCTTGCTTCTTCTATCCTGAGCTCTAAGGGTCCCCATGAGACTTGTATCCAGGGAGCAATGAGCAGACATAGCTTGTCCTGGGCTTACCCCCTCATCCTATCTCCAGGGGACCTTCCTTTGCTTCACTGTCCACTAATAAACTTACTCTCGCTTTCACCTGGACTGCTGTCTTTAAGTTTTGCCTGCATGAGTCAAGAACCTGGATGTCTCCTGACATACAAAAGGTCCCAGAACATACCAGGGCAGGGCCAGCCCCTTCCTTGGAAGCAGTCTAGTAACAGTGTTGAATCTGACAATCTTCTTATTTTGATTTAAAATGTCTCAGTTTTACAAATCTTTATTTTCTTGTAGTAAGTTTATAAAACATTACTATTTCAGTTAGGAGAAATAGTAAAATTAAAGCCTGCCCTGGCCAGATAGCTCAGTTGATTAGAGCATCATCCCAATAATGCCAATGTTGTGGATTCAATCCCCGGTGAGGACACATACAATAATCAACCAATGAATGCATAAATAAGTAGAACAGCAAATTGATCTCTTTCTCTCTTAAATCAATAAATAAACCTAAAAGAATACTTAATGGGGGTTTGGGGGAAGCTAGATAATCTCATAATGTAGGTATGACAGAGGTCTGTCTGTTGCCAGTAGAAATAGGGTTCTTTCACGGGGTCGCAAGGAAAGCATTCCAGGAATGCACATCTGGGAAGATAGGTTGTAGTGATAAGATTTATTGCAGAAGCAAAATTAAAGAACCGTCTTGGGTTCAGCTCTGCCCTGCTGTGAAAGAAGTCCAGCCTAGTCTTTATCAAGCCTAGAAGAAGACCAAGTCCCAGAAAGTCTGGCCTTTTGGTTTAATCCAGTTTTATCCCTGTTCCCACCCAGCTGATTTAGTCTGTTCCCAGCTGCTGGTGCTGTGTCAGCTGCTCTTGAAGTCCACCTGGTTGCAGAACCCCAGGCGGCTGCTAGGGCCGTAAGGCTGCTGTGGAGAGAAAATGCACAAGAGCTCAGGGAGAACACATGTTAATGAGCAAGAGAGAGAGAGAAAAGTGGGGAGAGCTTTTCCAGGGCTAGGCTCCTCCTTCTTATGGTCTCCATTTTAGCTTCTACTACACATGCTCCAAAATAGAAGCACCTCCCCCTGGGCCATCTTAACTTCCATTGAACAGGTCCAAAACATACCTGCTGTGTCATGTGGTTTCTACTGCACATATGCCCAGCAGAGGGACCTCTCCTTCCCCCCAGCCCCCATACTCTGGTACCAGAGAACCAGCTATTTCTTGGGGAGACTCTTTCCACCTACATGGGGAAAGGGAGAAGTGTTAAAAGTGTTAATCCCCTTGGTGGGACGATGCACGGTCCCCAGGGAATCCTACAAATGCTGCAACTTCCTAGTGAATCAAGCCCAGTATCTGATTCAGCTTTCCAGTTTATTAAGCTTAACATCTGATTCCACTTGCTCCCTTCCTTCACTGATATCTCGCTACCGCTGCTAACAACATGGGTGCTTAGAACAAGGTCTGGTAGGGAGTGACTCTGAGAAAGCACTGCTTTGGGAGGTAAAAGAATGAGAGAACCACTCTCTGCAGGAGAAAAAATATTTTAAACATTTTTTTTATTAATCTACTCAAACTGTCATAACAAAATACCACAGACTGGGTGGCTTACACAACAGAAATTTATTGTTTACAGTTCTGAAATGTGAAAATCCAAGATTAAGATGTCAGCAGGTTTGGCTGCCTCCAGAAGTCCCCGGCTTGCCGGTGGCCACCTTCAACTTCTGTCCTCCGGTGGTCTTTCCTCTCTACGTGCATCCCTGAAGCTTTTCTTTTTCTTTTTTTCCAATTTCCTCTTCTTATAAGGACAAAGGTCACATGGATTAAAGCCTATCTTAATGGACTCATTTTAACTTAATCACCCTTTAAAGACTTTATCTCCAAATACAGTCCACATTAGGAGGTATTAGGGTTGGGACCTCAACATATGAATTTTGGGGGACAGAATTCAGCCTATAACACTGCTAAGCACATTGGATCCAAGCAAAGAGGCTCAGATTTGGTTGAGATGCGTTGCCCAGAGACCCTGCCTAGTGCTTTTCTTACCCCCAATCCATAGTCACTACTAGGAATTAGCAGTGGTTGGGTCTGGTCTGCTTTTCTATTGAGCAGCGAGAAATAGGTTCATCCAGGGGAGGTGAGCTGTCCAAAATCATACAGCAAGGAGACAGGAGGAGCCTGGGCCCCTGGCCTTGGTGCATAGCCGTTTTTCTGCTCAGCTCACAGTACTACACAGATGATGTTCATGCCAACCTTGTCCCTAACACCAGATGCTTAGGCAGAGACCCCAAGGTGAGCCTCAGCCTAGACGACATCCAGAAATATACTCTAAGAGGTGTCTGGAGCAAAGTGGCAGGCAGGAGTGGCATTGTCTCTGAGGACTGCCGTGCCCCCATGGCAGACCCCTCTTCTGTCAGGACAGCCAGCAAGGTACCATCTGCTGCGTTAATTAAGTCCTCCAGAAAGATCCCAGATGTATGACTTTCTTTCCACTCAGCAAACGATTCCTGGGATTGTGCGTAATTATCTTCCATTACAGATAAGAATTGCCGATTAAAACTCAATCAGCAACAATGCAATGGGAGACAGTGAGCCAGCTTTGTCGGCCTAAATATCTTTCTACTACCAAGATGTGAACACCTGGTGAGCAGGTGCAAGAGCAGCTGTGGGAGAGAGCAGAAGGGTTGTTGGGGACTGGGAGGGAGCCTAGGGACCCAGCAAGCACCCTGTCAGGACCTCAGGACAGAAGAACTTTTCAGGGTCTGGTTCTTACTATGGGCCCAGCAAAGAGCACAGGCCTGCCAGGGTTCAGGAGAAGGGGAGAGGCTGTGGGCAGCCAGCTGACAGCATCTTCAGCCTCCCTTGCAATCCCTGTCTTTATCTCTAACAGTAATGAAATCTGGCTTCCCCTCCATGCACAGGGAGAAAATTGGCAGATATTTTTGAAGAAATCATGACTTTTCATCAAAGTAACATCTCCTTTTTTTTTTTTTTCTGTGTGGGTGAGAATTAACTGCAGTTTTTTAATGTGCCTCAGATGGATGGGCTCTAACTCCAGTTACAGACTATGACAGCTTTGAGAAGGACCTTAACTATTTCATTCACATCAGAAGGCCATACCACGAATAATATTTAACATGGGTCATTTTTTAATGTTTGCTTTCTTCCACACATCTAGTCCTACAACTATTTACTGAAGCACATTTTATATTTAAGCCCATTTTATGAATGATTGAAAGGAAGCTCTAAAAGGCTAAGCGATTACCCAAGGTCATTCATCTAGTAAGAAGCTAAGCCATGTTTCATACCAAGGGCTGTTTGATTTCAAAGACTTTGTACTGCAATTCTCACCCTTTAGGTAGGTATGAATGGCCCGAGGAACTGGTTAAGATCTAGCTGCGTCACCCTCATTCAGAGAGCACTACTACATCTTAATGGCTCCTGGACAAAGTTTGTTAACTCATATTTTAATTTTCATGCCATTGAAAATATTTTAAACTTTTTCTTTATACTTCCTCTTTGACCTTGGGACTTCTGGGATTTGAAACCAACAACAGACTCTTGCCTTAAAGTCATTACAGTTTGACAAAGTATTAACAGTGTTTATGGCCAGTAATGTTACAGAATGAGCTTCTAAGAAATGTGTGAACAGAGCTGAGACCAGGATGCATAACTCAAATGGCTCAGGCTCTCTGCTGTAAAGCGAACGTCTCCTAGAAATGTAACTGATATTTGGTGTTGTTGGAGGAAGCAGAGTTTGTGGTGGGGTGTGAGGTCTAAGTTTTTGCAGAGCTTCCTTTTTGCCTTTTGTAATCTGAGAAATCTGAGCTTGGTTCATTCTTTGCAAAACACAGGTCCATGGATGGATGCAGGGTGAGAGGGGCACTAGGATCAACTGAAGAGCCATTTATTATAAAAATGCAGGTGACGTCATGGAAATGGCGCCGTGAGCAGCGCGTCCGACAGATCTCCCCAAAATCTCAACAAATTTATCAACTAGAAACAGAAAAATTTATCCTCAGAGCATTCCGGAGTTCCACACACACACTGAAAGCAAAAGGACTGTTGCCGAGGAGGGAGTACACCTGTGGTGAGTCAACCCACACGTGCAGCTGCCCGCCCACACTCGGGGACGGCAGCCTGGGCACTGGCGGCCGCCCCAGCATACCCTGAGAAACCACGCACGCGCACCCAGTGCCGCGGTCCAGAGAGTCCTCGTCCACTGGCGTGCTGAGAAACCGCGCGCGCGCCCTGTGCCGCGGTCCCGGCCACTGGCCTGCCGAGAAACCGTGTGCGCGCGCCCCGAGCCGCAGTCCGGGAGGGGCGCCAAGGCTGTCTTCCCTAGTCAGGAGATTCTCTCCGTGGGCGGGGCACCTCACCCAGCCATTCAAGCTAACAATCAAGCATTGGGGGGAGGGGCGCACAGGCAGCCTGAAATACTTTCTGGAGCACAGCTGCGGATCCAATCACTGAAATTAGCTTAACCCACGAAATCTACGCACCCACGGGGTTCTAATTGATAAGATCTCTCCCAGTTCAGCAATCCAAGACAAGAGGCGTGATATTTTTCAGTGCCTTTCGCTAAAGGGGCGGGGGCAACTTCTGATTGACAGAGCCTCCATATTCAGGGATATACCTAACAAGAGGGACTTGGCAGATATTAAGATCCATAAAGCAAACAGCGACTAGTGCTTCTTCTTCCCAGCCAAAACAGGCTACCAAGTGTGGAAAGCCTGGGTTGAGTGGTCCAACTGAATGATAGGTGCTGAACAGTCACCTTGACAACAATTGACTCCCAGCCCCACCTGATTACGCTGGAGGCTCTGACTGCCAAAGCCTTACCCAGAGCCTTGCACTGAGTGAGGATAGAGTGGGGATTTCCCAGCTCTTTGAGCCTCTTACTCCCTAGACAGAAGCAGTGGCAGCCTCATAGCTGGATCACCAGGCTGCTAATTCAGGAAGGGGAGACTAGAAAAGAGACTCCAGGAAAGCAAACTCCCTCATTGTTGGACTCTGCAAACGCCAACAAGCCTTGACTACCAGCAAGACTAAAGCCAATTATATGACATTGCCATAGAATCCCATCAACTGCAAATTCCTACCTAAGAGTGACACAGGGGCAGAACCTGGGGTACAGAGTCACCGACCAGGAAGAGGGAGAGAAAAGAAAAAAGGAAGAAGTTAACCTCTCAAAATCAAGAAAAATCCACAGACTTTATAACTTGTTCCACTAATTCTTTGTTGTTGTTGCTTCTTTCTTCTATCTTATTGCCTTTATTATTATTTCTATTTCTTCCACCTCGGTCCTTTTACTCTCTGCCCATCTTATGCTACCCTTTTCTTGAACTACACTACCCATGAGTGTTACATTTTATTTCTTTTCTTCATCCTAACTCTCCTTTAGGGTTACACTCCAAAACCCTTAACTCTCACTCTCTCCCCTTTTGTTTTTTTTTCCTTTCCTTTTTTTCTTCCTTCGTTTCTCTCTTACTCTTATTTTTTCCTTTCTATTCATTTCTTCTTTTCTCCTTTTACTTTTCCTCCCATTTAAGCCTCAATCACGAACAAATTATTTAATTTGGGACTCAAGTTTTTGTGGGGGTTTTTTGTTGTTGTTGTTCTTTTTATTCTTCTGCTTTTGTTCTTGGTTTTCCTTTATTTGTTTGTTTTTGTGGCATTTTGGGCACTTTTTACATTGCTTTTTAACTCACTAGCATTCCTCCAAACCCAAAGTCTCCATTGTATTTAGTCTTCGCTCCACTTAATACAACAGATTTTTACTTATTATTTTTATTTTTATTTTTTTCTTCTTTAATTATTGTTTTTTCTCTCCCTTTTTCTGTTTCCCTCTCATCCCTCTCATTATATCTCTTAGTCGACCATCACTTACAAGCAAATCATTTTATGCTTGTCTAAGATTTTCTCCCTTTTTTTTTGTTTTTTGTATTTAGTAGGTCCCTACTCCCTTTTTTTCCCCTTGAACTCTTCACCCCAAATCAGGCCCTACATTATAGGCAGTTTTTGTTCCATTTAGCATAATATAATTCACAGGTCATCACGATATTTCCCTAAGGAGGTGAGAGGAGGGGAAGAGAAGAAAGAAAAAAGGGGGAAATAATAAATTATTACTTTTTTTTGTGGAGTGTTTTCCTTTTTTCTTTTTTTTTCTCTTTTCCTTTTTATTTTTTATTAATTCTAATTAACACTATCATCAAGACCACCTTCAGATGCCAATAAGAAAAAGGAAATCGAACATTATGGATACAAAAGACAGAGAGGTAACACAAATAGATGTGGAAAAATCTATGGAGAAAAGATTTAACATATTGGAAGCCTTGGAGCCAAATGACAGAGAATTTAAAATAGAAATCTTAAAAATACTCAGAGATATACAAGAAAACACAGAAAGGCAATTTAGGGAAATCAGAAAACAACTCAACGATCACAAAGAATATATTACCAAGGAAATTGAAACTATAAAAACAAATCAAACAGAAATGAAAAACTCAATTCAAGAGCTGAAAAACGAGGTAACAAGCTTAGCTAATAGAACAGGCCAGATAGAAGACAGGATCAGTGAAATAGAAGACAAGCAACTTGAGGCACAACAGAGAGAAGAAGAAAGAGACTCAAAAATAATAAAAAATGAGAAAGCCCTACAGGAATTGTCTGACTCCATCAGAAAGAATAACATAAGAATAATAGGTATATCAGAGGGAGAAGAGAAAGAAAAAGGAATGGAGAATATACTCAAACAAATAATAGATGAGAACTTCCCAAGCCTGTGGAAAGAATTAAAGCCTCAAATTCAAGAAGCAAACAGAACACCGAGTTTTCTTAACCACAACAAACCCACTCCAAGGCACATCATAATGAAGATGACACAAACCAATGACAAAGAAAAAATTCTCAAGGCAGCCAGGGATAAGAAGAATACAACATATAAAGGAAAGCCTATTAGATTATCATCAGATTTCTCAGCAGAAACTCTACAAGCTAGAAGAGAGTGGACCCCAATATTTAAAGCCCTGAAATAGAGGAACTTTCAGCCAAGAATACTATACCCATCAAAGCTATCCTTCAAGTATGAAGGAGATATAAAAATATTCACAAATACAGAAAAGATGAGAGAATTTATCAGCAGAAAGCCCCCACTCCAGGAAATACTAAAGGGGGTTTTCCAACCAGATTCAAAGAACAAAAGAAAACATAACCACAAGTAACAGCTCCACCAAGAAAACAATAAAACCAAACTTAAACTGTGACAACAAAAGAAAAAAAAAAGGGGGGAGAAAGGATGAAGATTAACAGTAGCAAAGGACGATGAAGCGCAGAAATACAAGAAAGGGTACTACAATGAATATGGTAGGTACCCTTTTCATTACTTAATGGTAACCACCCTTGAAAAAACCACCACAAAAACACTTGACTTAAAAAAGGTAGCAACAGAGGAAAGAAGTATGGAATACAAACAAACAAAAACAAATGATAGAAAAACAAAAGAGAAGAATCAAACAAGATACAAAACTAACAGAAAGCAATTTATAAAATGGCAATAGGGAACCCACAAGTGTCAATAATTACACTAAATGTAAATGGATTAAACTTACCAATAAAAAGACACAGAGTAGCAGAATGGATTAAAAAAGAAAATCCAACTATATGCTGTCTACAAGAAACTCATCTAAGCAACAAGGATAAAAACAAATTCAAAGTGAAAGGCTGGAAAACAATACTCCAAGCAAACAACACCCAAAAAAAAGCAGGTGTAGCAATACTCATATCTAATAATGCTGACTACAAGACAGAAAAAGTACTCAGAGACAAAAATGGTCATTTCATAATGATTAAGGGGACTCTGAATCAAGAAGACATAACAATCCTTAATATATATGCACCAAACCAAGGAGCACCAAAATATATAAGACAGCTACTTATTGACCTTAAAACAAAAACTAACAAAAATACAATCATACTTGGAGACCTCAATACACCGCTGACGGCTCTAGATCGGTCATCCAAACAGAGAATCAATAAAGATATAGTGGCCTTAAATGAAATACTAGAACAACTGGATATGATAGACATCTACAGGACACTTCATCCCAAAGCAACAGAGTATACATTTTTCTCTAGTGTACATGGAACATTCTCAAGAATTGACCATATGTTGGGCCACAAAGACAATATCAGCAAATTTAAAAAAATTAAAATTGTGCCAAGCATATTCTCTGATCATAAAGCCTTGAAACTAGAATTCAACTGTAAAAAAGAGGGGGGAAAAACCCACAAAATTGTGGAAACTAAACAACATACTTCTAAGAAATGAATGGGTCAAAGAAGAAATAAGCGCAGAGATCAAAAGATATATACAGACAAATGAAAATGAAAATACAACATATCAGAATCTCTGGGATGCAGCAAAAGCAGTAATAAGAGGAAAGTTCATATCACTTCAGGCCTATATGAACAAACAAGAGAGAGCCAAAGTAAACCACTTAACTTCACACCTTAAGGAACTAGAAAAAGAAGAACAAAGACAACCCAAAACCAGCTGAAGAAAGGAGATAATAAAAATCAGAGCAGAAATAAACGAAATAGAGAACAGAAAAACTATAGAAAAAATCAATAAAACAAGGAGCTGGTTCTTTGAAAAGATCAACAAAATCGACAAACCCTTGGCAAGACTCACCAAGGAAAAAAGACACAGGACTCAAATAAGTAAAATCCAAAATGAAAGAGGAGAGATCACCACAGACATCATAGATATACAAAGAATTATTGTAGAATACTATGAAAAACTATATGCCTCCAAATACAACAATCTAGAAGAAATGGATAAATTCCTAGAACAATACAACCTTCCTAGACTGAGTCATGAAGAAGCAGAAAGCCTAAACAGACCAATCAGCAGGGAGGAAATAGAAAAAACTATTAAAAACCTCCCCAAAAATAAAAGTCCAGGTCCAGATGGTTATACTAGTGAATTCTATCAAACATTCAAAGAAGACTTGGTTCCTATTCTACTCAAAGTCTTCCAAAAAATTGAAGAAGAAGCAATACTTCCAAACACATTTTATGAGGCCAACATAACCCTCATACCAAAACCTGGCAAGGATGGTACAAAAAAAGAAAACTACAGACCAATATCTCTAATGAATACAGATGCTAAAATACTAAACAAAATACTAGCAAATCGAATACAACAACATATTAAAAAAATAATACATCATGATCAAGTGGGATTCATCCCAGAATCTCAAGGATGGTTCAACATACGTAAAACAGTTAACGTAATACACCATATCAACAAAACAAAGAACAAAACCACATGATCTTATCAATAGATGCAGAAAAGGCTTTCGATAAAATACAACACAATTTTATGTTTAAGACTCTCAACAAAATGAGTATAGAAGGAAAATATCTCAACATAATAAAGGCCATATATGATAAACCATCAGCCAACATCATATTAAATGGCGTAAAACTGAGGACTTTCCACCTTAAATCAGGAACACGACAGGGGTGTCTACTCTCTCCACTCTTATTTAACGTGGTGCTAGAAGTTCTGGCCAGAGCAATCAGACAAGACAAAGAAATAAAAGGCATCTGTATCGGAAAAGAAGAAGTAAAGGTATCACTTTTTGCTGATGATATGATCCTATACATCGAAAACCCAAAGGACTCCACAAAAAGATTACTAGAAACAATAAACCAATACAGTAAGGTCGCAGGATACAAAATTAACATACAGAAGTCCATAGCCTTTCTATATGCCAACAATGAAATATTAGAAAACGAACTCAAAAAAAAAATCCCCTTCACAATTGCAACAACAACAACAAAAATACCTAGGAATAAACATAACAAAGAATGTAAAGGACCTATATAAAGAAAACTACAAGGCATTGCTAAGAGAAATAGAAAAAGACACAATGAGATGGAAAAATATTCCTTGTTCTTGGATAGGAAGAATAAATATAATTAAAATGGCCATATTACCCAAAGTAATATATAAATTTAATGCAATTCCCATCAAAATTCCTATGACATTTTTTAAAGAAATGGAACAAAAAATCATCAGATTTATATGGAACTATAAAAAACCCCGAATAGCCAAAGCAATCCTAAGGAAAAAGAACGAAGCTGGGGGCATTATAATACCTGACTTTAAACTATATTATAGGGCCACAATAATCAAAACTGCATGGTATTGGCAGAAAAATAGACACTCAGACCAATGGAACAGAATAGAAAGCCCAGAAATAAAACCACATATATATGGTCAAATAATCTTTGATAAAGGGGCCAACAACACAAAATGGAGAAAAGAAAGCCTCTTCAACAAATGGTGTTGGGAAAACTGGAAAGCCACATGCAAAAGAATGAAACTCGACTACAGCCTGTCCCCGTGTACTAAAATTAATTCAAAATGGATCAAAGACCTAAATATAAGATCTGAAACAATAAAGTACATGGAAGAAGACATAGGTACTAAACTCATGGATCTGGGTTTTAAAGAACATTTTATGAACTTGACTCCAATGGCAAGAGAAGTGAAGACAAAGATAAATGAATGGGACTACATCAGAATTAAAAGTTTTTGCTCAGCAAGAGAAACTGATATCAAAATAAACAGACAGCCAACTAAATGGGAACTGATATTTTCAAACGACAGCTCAGATAAGGGCCTAATATCCAAAATTTACAAAGAACTCATAAAACTCAACAACAAACAAACAAACAATCCAATAAAAAAAATGGGAAGAGGACATGAACAGACACTTCTCCCAGGAAGAAATACAAATGGCCAACAGATATATGAAAAGATGCTCAGCTTCATTAGTTATTAGAAAAATGCAAATCAAAACTACAATGAGATACCACCTCACCCCTGTTAAATTAGCTATTATCAACAAGACGGGTAATAACAAATGTTGGAGAGGCTGTGGAGAAAAAGGAACCCTCATACACTGTTGGTGGGAATGTAAAGTAGTACAACCACTATGGAGGAAAGTATGGTGGTTCCTCAAAAAACTGCAAATAGAACTACCTTATGACCCAGCAATCCCTCTACTGGGTATATACCCCCAAACCTCAGAATCATTGATACGTAAAGACACATGTAGCCCCATGTTCATAGCAGCACTGTTCACAGTGGCCAAGACATGGAAACAACCAAAAAGCCCTTCAATAGAAGATTGGATAAAGAAGATGTGGCACATATACACTATGGAATACTACTCAGCCATAAGAAATGATGACATTAGATCATTTATAGCAAAATGGTAGGATCTTGATAACATTATACGGAGTGAAATAAGTAAATCAGAAAAAAACAAGAACTACATGATTTCATACATTGGTGGAACATAAAAACGAGACTAAGAGACATGGACAAGAGTGTGGTGGTTACCAGGGGTGGGGGGAGGGAGGACGCAGAAGGGAGGGAGGGAGAGAGTTAGGGGGAGGGGGAGGGGCACAGAGAAAACTAGATAGAGGTTGACGGAGGACAATCTGACTCTGGGCGAGGGGTATGCAACATAATTTAATGACAAGATAACCTAGACATGTTTTCTTTGAATATATGTACCCTGAATTATTAATGTCATCCCATTAACATTAATAAAAATTTATAAAATAAATAAATAAATAAATAAATAAATAAAAAATAAAAATGCAGACTCCCCAGCCCACCCAAAAGAATAAAACTTGACAGCTTTTGGTATGCTACATGAATCTGTTTTCTCACAGGCTCTCAGATGATTCGCTGCAAGGTCCAAGATCCTATTTTGTGGAAACAGGGCTTTCAGTCCTGCTGATACAACAATCCTGAAAGTGCTGGATAAGTAACCCTGCCTGGTATTACAAGACACATCTGGGCCGAGTGGGAACCTTAGGCGATGGGATCAGAGTTGTCCTTGCAGGAATGCTCAGCCCACCAGGACCAATGAGGAACCTCAGATGTGAGTTCAGCCTCAGTCCTGCCTCCTGCCTGGTGCAGTTCTGATTGTCCAGCGAGGACTGCCTGCAATTGGGGAGCCCTGGAGCTCACTGTCCTGTTGCTGCTGGCTCCGGCTTTTATCTCTCCTCTCCTATTGGATGCTCAACATCTCTGTGTAAGATGGCCACCTAGTGTGCGGGGCCCTGTCTATAGGAACAGTTTTGTTAAAAGATATATATCACAATATATTATACAATCTGCAGGCCCATGCAAGGTAGAGTAACTTATTACAGCAAATTTAGAATAAGGGAAGAGATACTTATACATATTTGCTTCTTAAGCCATCAGTGCACGTGACAACTCTGGTAGTGCAACGCACTGTCTCTTTCTGAGTCTCTTCTTTTCTTTATCGTTAGAGGTGTCATTCCTGTACAATTTTATATCTTCCATTGAGAGAAGAAGAAAAAGCAATGCTGTTACTATGCACAGTGCTATGGCTCTTCGGAACCATTTGTATGGAGGCAATAGAGCTTGCCTTGTCTCTGCAGTTTCCTGATATCATTTATCTAATTCTGGTTTCCTCATTATTCGTGATGCTACATCACCCCTCACACTGCTCATGAGCATTGGCTTGCAACGACTCTCCCAAAAGTTGTTGCGGTTCTCTCACAATGACCACAAATGAATGTTCATCCACAGAATACAGGATGGGAATGCAAATTTGTTTTCTGGTTAGATTATTTTATTGTTCAAAATTTTAGAGCATACATGGAGAATAACCCATCTTTGCCTTGAATTCTTTAGGCCATAATGAGAGACTTGCTGGATATGGTCTTTACAATGTTGGCTGGGCTCCTGTCTGCACACATCACCGCCAGCAGGCAGGAGAAGCAGGGGGCTCAGGCAGAGTCAGAGGAGTTGTCCCATTTGCACATGGCATTGCTCTCCTGCGTCCAGGCAGAGCTTGAGAGCAATCTGGAAAAGTATAAGTTCGCTGTATCAATCAGAGACAAGAAAAGTCATCAATTAGAAGACTGCGTAGGTGTTAGGGAGTGACAACCTCTAAAGCTTCCAAGGAGAGAAAATACAGCCACCCCCAAAGGACGGCCTGGCACTGGGGTGATCTCCCTGAGCGCTAGTGGCAGGATCGAGGGTGCGCAGGACAAGAGGGGCCTGCGGCCATTCCCACCAGCCTCAGGAGCTACAGACCACAGGTGGCATTGTAGTCAGAACATGGATAGCATTCAGGTCTAAGAACTCTTTGTCTAGTCCCAGATCCCAAGGAATTTCCTCTATGTTTATTTTCTAAAAGTTTTTGTTTTACATTTTTGTCTGGGGTCTATTTTGGATCTTTTTATATGGAATTGACAGGCTGAGGTTCATTTTGCTGTCTATGGATATCCACTTGCTCCAGCACCGTTTGTTGAATTGCTTTCTTACCTGTGTAAAAAACATCAGCTGAGTGTATTTTGGTAGGTCTATTTCTGTGTTCTCGATTCTGTTCCACTGACCTATGTCTCTATCTGTCCACCAATACCAGAGACTTTTAATCACTATAGATACATGATTCCCCTTGAAATTGGCTAGACTGATCACTTGGACTTTATTCTTCTTTCTAAAAGTTGTTTCAGCTTTTCTAGTTTTATTGCCTGTCCATATAAATATTAGAATAATTTTGTCTACATTTACAAAAAATGCTGAAATTTTTATAAAAGAATAGCATTCAGCTTTACATCAATTTGAGGATAATTGACATCTCTGCTAGACTAAATTTTCTAATCCATCCATTTTCTAATCTTTTCATTTTTATTTAAGTTTTTTGTATTTATACTATCAGTGTTTTGTAGTGCTTCCAACATACAAGTCCTATATATGTTTTGTTAAAATTATACTAGAGTATTTCGTTTTTTGAGTGATATTAAATGGTATTTTATTTTTAATTTTTGGTGCTCACATGTTTGCTTCTAGTTTATAGAAATACAATTGATTTTTTTTAATGTTTATCTAGTATCCTGTGACCTTGCTGAACTCACTTATAAGTTTTAGGAGGCTTTTATTTTTTAAACAGATTTCTTCAGATATTCTTTATAGGCAATTGTATTTTCTATAAAGAGTTTTATTTTTTATTTTTTTTAGGGTTCTTTTTGTGTTTTTTATTGATTTTAATTTATTCTGTTTACATAGATTCTAGTGTCGCCCCGAATGCATCCCTCCTCCCCTGTATTCCCCTCAACATCTCCCTTGCCCCCCTCCCCATAGCGCCCTCCCTCCTTCCCTTCAGGTTTATCCCATCCTATCATTCCCCTTCTCTCTGTCCTTCCTTCCTCTGGTCCCTTTTAAAGAGTTTTATTTCCTTCCTTTCCTTTCCTTCCTTCCTCCCTCCCTCCCTCCCTCCCTCCCTCCCTCCCTCCCTCCCTCCCTCCCTCCCTCCCTCCCTCCCTCCCTCCCTCCCTCCTTTCTTTCTTTCTTTCTTTCTTTCTTTCTTTCTTTCTTTCTTTCTTTCTTTCTTTCTTTTTTTCAATTAGCCTGGCTATACCTACCAACACCATGCTGACTAGAGTGGATAGAGGGGACATCCCTGCTCTGTTCCCCATCTTAGAAAGAAAACATCTAGTCATTAACCAACACACGTGGATTTTTTGTTTGCTTGTTTTTGTTTTTTTAATTTTATTCAGACAATTAGTTTTAACGGGGTGACATTGATCAATTAGAGTATATAGATTCAGAAAAAACATCTCCAGATCATTTTGACATTTGATTATGTTGTATACCCATCACCTGAAGTCAAATTGTCCTCTGTCATCTTTTATTTGGTTTTCTTTATGCCCCTTCCCTCTCTCATCCCCTCCCTCCCTTCTCTTCCCCTCTTGCTGGTAACCACCACACCCTTGTCCATGTCCATGAGTCTCAATTTTGTGACCCACCTATGTATGGAATCATACAGTTCTTAGTTTTTTCTGATTTACTTATTTCACTCAGTATAATGTTATCAAGGTCCATTCATGTGATCCTATGTCATTATTTCTTATGGCTGAGTAGTATTCCATAGTATATATATACCACAACTTTATCCAGTCATCTATCGAAGGGCTTTTTGGTTGTTTCCATGTCTTGGCCACTGTAAACAATGCTGCAATCTGTCTTTATGTACCAGTGTTTTTTTTTGTTTTGTTTTGTTTTTTTGTTTTTTTTTCTGAAGCTGGAAACGGGAAGAGACAGCCAGGCAGACTCCCGCATGCACCTGACCGGGATCCACCCGGCACACCCACCAGGGGCGACGCTCTGCCCACCAGGGGGCGTTGCTCTGCCCCTCCGGGGCGTCGCTCTGCCATGACCAGAGCCACTCTAGCGCCTGGGGCAGAGGCCAAGGAGCCATCCCCAGCGCCCGGGCCATCTTTGCTCCAATGGAGCCTTGGCTGCGGGAGGGGAAGAGAGAGACAGAGAGGAAGGAGAGGGTGGGGGTGGAGAAGCAAATGGGCGCTTCTCCTATGTACCCTGGCCGGGAATCGAACCCGGGTCCCCCGCATGCCAGGCCGACGCTCTACCGCTGAGCCAACCGGCCAGGGATGTACCAGTGTTTTTGAGTTATGGGGGTAGATATCCAGTAGAGGGATTGCTGGGTCATATGGTAGTTCTATTCTTAATTTTTTGAGGAGCCATCATACTTTCTTCCATAATGGTTGTACTACTTGACATTCCCACCAACAGTGAATGAAGGTTCCTTTTTCTCCACAGCCTCTTCAACATTTGCTATTACCTGTCTTGTTGATAATAGCTAATCTAACAGATGTGAGGTGGTATCTCATTGTAGTTTTGATTTGCATTTCTCTACTAGCTAGTGAAGATGAGCATCTTTTCATATATCTGTTGGCCATTTGTATTTCTTCCTGGGAGAAGTGTCTGTTCATGTCCTCTTCCCATTTTTTATTGGATTGTTTGTTTGTTGTTGAGTTTTATGGGTTCTTTGTATATTTTGGATATTAGGCCTTTATCTGTGCTGTTGTTTGAAAATATTTTCTCCCATTTAGTTTGTCTGTTTGTTTTGTTGTCAGTTTCCTTTGTTGGGCAAAAGCTTTTTAGTCTGATGTAGTTCCATTCATTTATCTTTGCCTTCACTTCCCTTGCCTTTGGAGTCAAATTTATAAAATGCTTTTTATGGCCAAGGTCCATGAGTTTAGTACCTATGTTTTCTTCTATGTAATTTATTTTTTCAGGTCTTATATTTAGGTCTTTGATCCATTTTGAATTAATTTTGGTACAAGGGGACAAACTATAGTCAAGTTTCATTCTTTTGCATGTGGCTTTCCAGTTTTCCCAGCACCATTTATTGAAGAGGCTTTCCTTTCTCCATTGTGTTGTTGGCCCCTTTATCAAAGATTATTTGACGATATATATGTGGTTTTATTTCTGGACTTTCTATTCTGTTCCATTGGTTTAAATGTCTATTTTTCTGCCAATACCATTCTGTTTTGATTATCATGGCTTTATAATATAATTTGAAGTCAGGTATTGTAATGCCCCTAGCTTCATTCTTTTTTCTTAGGATTACTTTGGCTATTCGGAGTTTTTTATAATTCAATATAAACCTGATGATTTTTTGTTCCATTTCTTTAGAAAAATGACATTGGAATTTTGATAGAAATTGCGTTAAATTTGTATATTGCTTTTAGTAATATGGTCATTTTGACTATATTTATTCTTCCTATCCAAGAACAAGGAATATTTTTCCATTTCATTGTATCTTTTTCGATTTCCCTTAACAATGCTTTGTAGTTTTCATTATATAGGTCCTTTACATTCTTTGTTATGTTTATTCCTAGGTATTTTGTTGTTGTTGTTGCTGCAACCGTAGAAGAGATTACTTTTTTAGTTCATTTTCTGATGATTCATTGTTGGCATATAGGAAGGCAATAGACTACTGAATATTAATTTTGTATCCTGTGACCTTACTGTATTGGTTTATTGTTTCTAAATATGTACAGGATTATATCATCTACAAAAAGTGATACCTTTACTTCTTCTTTCCCAATATGAATGCCTTTTATTTCTTTCTCTTGTCTGATCGCTCTGACTAGAACTTCCAGCACCATGTTAAATAAGAGTGGAGAGAGTGGGCAGCCTTGTCTTGTTCCTTATTTTAGAGAAAAAGTCTTCAGTTTTTTGCCATTTAATATGATGTTAGCTGGTGGTTTGTCATAAATGGCCTTTATTATGTAGAGATATTTTCCTTCTATACTCATTTTGTTGAGTGTTTTAAACATGAAATTGTGTTGTATTTTATCAAATGCCTTTCCTGCATCTATTGAAAGGATGATGTGGTTCTTGTTCTTTGTTTTGTTGATATGGTGTATTATGTTAACCGTTTTACGTATATTGAACCATTCTTGAGATTCTGGAATGAATCCCACTTGATCATGATGAATTATTTTTTTTAATGTGTTGTTGTTTTCGATTTGCTAGTATTTTGTTTAGGATTTTAGCATCTGTATTCATTAGATATTGGTCTGTAGTTTTCTTTTTTTGTGCCATCCTTGCTGGTTTTGGTATGAGGGTTATGTTGGCCTCATAAAAATGTGTTTGGAAGTATTTTTCTTCTTCAATTCTTTGGAAGACTTTGAGTAGAATAGTAACAAAGTCTTCTTTGAATGTTTGATAGAATTCATTAGTATAGTTGTCTGGCCTTGGACTTTTATTTTGGGTGAGGTTTTTGTTAGTTGTTTTTATTTCCTCCCTGCTTATGGGTCTGTTTAGGCTTTCTACTTCTTCATGACTCAGTTTAGGAAGGTTGTATTGTTCTAGGAATTTATCCATTTCTTCTAGATTGTTATATTTGGTGGCATATAGTTTTTCACAGTATTCTACAATAATTCTTTGTATATCTATGATATCTGTGGTGATTTCTCCTCTTTCATTTTGGATTTTGTTTATATGAGTCCTTTCTCTTCTGTCCTTAGTGAGTCTTACCAAGGGTTTGTCAAGTTTGTTGATCTTTTCAAAGAACCAGCTCCTTGTTTTATTGATTTTTTCTATAGATTTTCTGTCCTCTATTTTATTTATTTCTGCTCTGATTTTTATTATTTCCTTTCTTCTGCTGGTTTTTTTTTTTTTTTTATTTTATAATTTTATTTTTTTAATGGGGTGACATCAATAAATCAGGATACATATATTCAAAGATAACAAGTCCAGGTTATCTTGTCGTTCAATTATGTTGCATACCCACCACCCAAAGTCAGATTGTTCTCTGTCACCTTCTATCTTGTTTTCTTTGTGCCCCTCCCACCCCCTATCCCTCTCCCATTCCCCCCTCCCCCCCGTAACCACCACACTCTTATCAATGTCTCTTAGTTTCACTTTTATGTCCCACCTACGTATGGAATAATACAGTTCCTGTTTTTTTCTGATTTACTTAATTCGCTTCGTATCATGTTATCAAGATCCCACCATTTTGCTGTAAATGTTCCGATGTCATCATTTCTTATGGCTGAGTAGTATTCCATAGTGTATATGTGCCACATCTTCTTTATCCAGTCATCTATTGATGGGCTTTTTGGTTGTTTCCATGTCCTGGCCACTGTGAACAATGCTGCAATAAACATGGGGCTGCATGTGTCTTTACGTATCAATGTTTCTGAGTTTTGGGGATATATACCCAGTAGAGGGATTGCTGGGTCATAAGGTAGTTCTATTTTCAGTTTTTTGAGGAACCACCATACTTTCTTCCATAATGGTTGTACTACTTTACATTCCCACCAACAGTGTATGAGGGTTCCATTTTCTCCACAGCCTCTCCAACATTTGCTATTACCTGACTTGCTAATAACAGCTAATCGAACAGGTGTGAGGTGGTATCTCATTGCCGTTTTGATTTGCATTTCTCTAATAGCTAAAGAAGATGAGCATCTTTTCATATATCTGTTGGCCATTTGTATTTCTTCCTGGGAGAAGTGTCTATTCATATCCTCTTCCCATTTTTTTATTGGATTGTTTGTTTGTTTGTTGTTGAGTTTTATGAGTTCTTTGTATATTTTGGATATTAGGCCCTTATCTGAGCTGTTGTTTGAAAATATCATTTCCCATTTAGTTGGCTTTCTGTTTATTTTGTTATCAGTTTCCCTTGCTGAGCAAAAACTTCTTAGTCTGATGTAGTCCCATTCATTAATTTTTGCCTTCACTTCTCTTGCCATTGGAGTCAAATTCATAAAATGCTCTTTAAAACCCAGGTCCATGAGTTGAGTACCTATGTCTTCTTCTATGTACTTAATTGTTTCAGGTCTTATGTTTAGATCTTTGATCCATTTTGAGTTAATTTTTGTACAGGGGGAGAGACTGTAGTCCAGTTTCATTCTTTTGCATGTGGCTTTCCAGTTTTCCTAGCACCATTTATTGAAGAGGCTTTCTTTTCTCCATTGTGTGTTGTTGGCCCCTTTATCAAAAATTATTTGACTATATATATGTGGTTTTATTTCTGGACTTTCTATTCTGTTCCATTGGTCTGAGTGTCTATTTTTCTGCCAATACCATGCAGTTTTGATTGTCGTGGCCCTATAATAGAGTTTGAAGTCAGGTATTGTTATGCCCCCAGCTTCATTCTTTTTCTTTAGGATTGCTTTGGCTATTCGGGGTTTTTTATAGTTCCATATAAATCTGATGATTTTTTGCTCTATTTCTTTAAAAAATGTCATTGGAATTTTGATGGGAATTGCATTAAATTTGTATATTGCTTTGGGTAATATAGCCATCTTGATTATATTTATTCTTCCTAGCCAAGAACAAGGTATATTCTTCCATCTCATTATATCTTTTTCAATTTCCCTTAACAATGGTTTATAGTTTTCATTATATAAGTCCTTTACATTCTTTGTTATGTTTATTCCTAAGTATTTTATTTTTTTTGTTGCAATTGTGAAGGGGATTATTCTTTTGAGTTCCTTCTCAGTTGTTTCATTGTTGGCATATAGAAAGGCTATTGACTTCTGTCTGTTAATTTTGTATCCTGCGACCTTACTGTATTGGCTTATTGTTTCTAGTAGTCTTTTTGTGGATTCTTTGGGGTTTTCGATGTATAGGATCATATCATCTGCAAAAAGTGATACCTTTACTTCTTCTTTTCCGATATGGATGCCTTTTATTTCTTTGTCTTGTCTGATTGCTCTGGCTAGAACCTCTAGTACCACATTAAATAAGAGTGGAGAGAGTGGACAACCCTGTCTTGTTCCTGATTTAAGGGGGAAAGCCTTCAGTTTAGTGCCATTTAATATGATGTTAGCTGATGGTTTATCATATATGGCCTTTATCATGTTGAGATATTTTCCTTCTATACCCATTTTGTTGAGAGTCTTAAACATAAAATTGTGTTGTATTTTATCAAAAGCCTTTTCTGCATCTATTGATAAGATCATGTGGTTTTTGTTCTTTGTTTTGTTGATATGGTGTATTACATTAACCGATTTACGTATGTTGAACCATCCTTGAGATTCTGGGATGAATCCCACTTGATCATGATGTATTATTTTTTTAATATGTTGTTGTATTCGATTTGCTAGTATTTTGTTTAGTATTTTAGCATCTGTATTCATTAGAGATATTGGTCTGTAGTTTTCTTTTTTTGTGCCATCCTTGCCTGGTTTTGGTATGAGGGTTATGTTGGCCTCATAAAATGTGTTTGGAAGTATTGCTTCTTCTTCAATTTTTTGGAAGACTTTGAGTAGAATAGGAACCAAGTCTTCTTTGAATGTTTGATAAAATTCGCTGGTATAGCCGTCAGGGCCTGGACTTTTATTTTTGGGGAGGTTTTTAATGGTTTTTTCTATTTCTTCTCTACTGATAGGTCTGTTTAGGCTTTCTGCTTCTTCTTGACTCAGTCTAGGAAGGTTGTATTGTTCTAGGAATTTATCCATTTCTTCTAGGTTGTTGAATTTAGTGGCATAAAGTTTTTCATAGTATTCTACAATAATTCTTTGTATATCTACGGTGTCCGTGGTGATTTCTCCTATTTCATTTTGGATTTTGTTTATATGAGTTCTTTCTCTTTTTTCCTTGGTAAGTCTTGCCAAGGGTTTGTCAATTTTGTTGATCTTTTCAAAGAACCAGCTCCTTGTTCTATTAATTTTTTCTATAGTTTTTCTGTTCTCTAATGCATTTATTTCTGCTCTGATTTTTATTATCTCCTTTCTTCGGCTGGTTTTGGGTTGTCTTTGTTCTTCTTTTTCTAGTTCCTTAAGGTGGGAAGTTAAGTGGTTCACTTGGGCTCTCTCTTGTTTGTTCATATATGCCTGAAGCGATATGAACTTCCCTCTTATCACTGCTTTTGCTGCATCCCATAGATTCTGATATGTCGTATTGTCATTTTCATTAGTCTGTATATATCTTTTGATCTCTGCACTTATTTCTTCTTTGACCCATTCATTTTTTAAAAGTATGTTGTTTAGTTTCCACATTTTTGTGGGATTTTTTTCCTCTTTTTTGCAGTTGAATTCTAGTTTCAAGGCTTTATGATCAGAAAATATGCTTGGTACAACTTCAATTTTTCTGAATTTGCTGATGTTGTTTTTGTGGCCCAACATATGGTCAATTCTTGAGAATGATCCATGTACACTGGAGAAAAATGTATACTCAGTCACTTTGGGATGAAATGTCCTGTAGATGTCTATCATATCCAGGTGCTCTAGTGTTTTGTTTAAGGCCACTATGTCTTTGTTGATTCTCTGTTTGGATGACCGATCTAGAGCCGTCAGCGGTGTATTGAGGTCTCCAAGTATGATTGTATTTTTGTCAGTTTTTGTTTTAAGATCAATAAGTAGCTGTCTTATATATTTTGGTGCTCCTTGGTTTGGTGCATATATATTAAGAATTGTTATGTCTTCTTGATTCAGTGTCCCCTTAGCCATTATGAAATGGCCATTTTTGTCTCTAAGTACTTTTCCTGTCTTGTAGTCAGCATTATCCGATATGAGTATTGCTACACCTGCTTTTTTTTGGATGTTATTTGCTTGGAGTATTGTTTTCCAGCCTTTCACTTTGAATTTGTTTTTATCCTTGTTACTTAGATGAGTTTCCTGTAGGCAGCATATAGTTGGATTTTCTTTTTTAATCCATTCTGCTACTCTGTGCCTTTTTATTGGTGAGTTTAATCCATTTACATTTAGTGTAATTATTGATACTTGTGAGTTCCCTATTGCCATTTTATATCTTGCTTTCTGTTAGTTTTGTGTCTTGTTTGATCCTTCTCTTTCGTTTTTCTATCTTTTGTTTTTATTTGGTTGTATTCCATACATCTTTCCTCTGTTGCTATCTTTTTTATCTCATGTGCTTCTGTGGTGGTTTTTTCAATGGTGGCTACCTTTGAGTAATGAAAAGGGTCCCTACCCTGTTCATTGTAGCGAACTACTTTGTGAGTACTTTTGCACTCCATCGTCCTTTGCTACTGTTAATCTCCATCTTCTCCCCCTCTTTCTTTTTGTTGTTGTCACAGTTTAAATTTGGTTTAATTGTGTTCTTCTTGGAGCTTTTACTTGTGGCTCTGTTTTTTTTTTGTTCTTTGTATCTGATTGGAGAACCCCCTTTAGTAATTCCTGGAGTGGGGGTTTTCTGATGATAAATTCCCTCATCTTTTCTGTATCTGTGAATGTTTTTATTTCTCCTTCATATTTGAAGGATAGCTTTGATGGGTATAGTATTCGTGGCTGAAAGTTCCTCTCTTTCAGGACTTTAAATATTGGGGTCCACTCTCTTCTAGTTTGTAGAGTTTCTGCTGAGAAATCTGATGATAATCTAATGGGCCTTCCTTTATATGTTGTATTCTTCTTTTCCCTGGCTGCCTTGAGAATTTTTTCTTTGCTGTTGGTTTGTGTCAATTTCATTATGATATGCCTTGGAGTAGGTTTGTTGGGGTTAAGAAAACTTGGAGTTCTGTTTGCTTCTTGAACTTGAGGCTTTAGTTCTTTCCACAGGCTTGGGAAGTTCTCATCAATTATTTGTTTAAGTATGTTCTCCATTCCATTTTCTCTCTCTTCTCCCTCTGATATACCTATTATTCTTATGTTATTCTTTTTGATGGAGTCAGATAATTCTTGTAGGGCTATCTCATTTTTTTAATTTTTGAGTCTCTTTCTTCTTCTCTCTGTTGTGCCTCAAGTTGCTTGTCTTCTATTTCACTAATCCTCTCTTCTATCTGACCTGTTCTATTAGCTAAGCTTGTTACTTCGTTTTTCAGCTCGTGAATTGAGTTTTTCATCTCTGTTTGATTTGTTTTTATAGTTTCAATTTCCTTGGACATATATTCTTTGTGTTCATGGAGTTGTTTTCTGAGCTCCCTATATTGCCTTTCTGTGTTTTCTTGTATATCTCGGAGGATTTTTAGTATTTCTATCTTGAATTCTCTGTCATTTAGCTCCAAGGTTTCCAATATATTAAATTTTTTCTCCATAGATTTTTCCTCATCTAGCTGTGTTACCTCTCTTTCTTTTGTATCCATGATATTCGATTTTCTCTTCCTTAATGGCATCTGAGGGTGGTTTTGTTGATAGTATTAATGAGATTTAATAAAGAATAAAAAGTTAAAAAAATAACAAATCGAAAAGAGTTGTTTTTTTTTTTTTAAAAAAATAATAATGAAATAAAGAAAAATAAAATAAAATAAAAATTTTTTTAAAAAAGGAAATTATTCCCCCCCTCTTTTTTTCCTCTCCTCTCCTCTCCCCTCTTTCTTGAGAGAATCTTGTGGTGGACTGTGAGTTATAACAAACAATGCCTGTGATGGAGGGCCTGAATTGGGGAAAAGTAGTAAAGGGGCAAAAAAGAGAGAAAGAAAAAAAAAAAAAAAAGGAAAAAAAAAGAAAAAAGAAAAAAAAAAGAGCGTATGGACCCACAAAAAGCAAATAAGGAAAAAATTTGGGTCAAGAATAAAATGATTTGCTTTTAGGTGTTGGTTTTCTAAGAGTTATGATGAGAGGAATAAGAGGAAAATGGAAAAATGGGGGGACAAATTAAAAACTTACTATTGTATTTAGTGGAACAAGAACTAGATAATATGGAGAGCCAGGGATGGGAGCACTGCTAGTGAGTTAAAAAGGTGAAGTAAAAACCCCCCAAAATGCCACAAACATAGGTTTGAGTCCCAGATAAGATAATTTGTTTGTTATTGAGGTTTGTATGAGAGGAGATGTAAAGGAGAAAGGAAGAAACTAATATAGAAGGAGAAAAGAAAGAGAGAGAGAGAAAAAAAGAGGGAACCACTAAAAGAAGAAAAAAGAAAGGAGAGAGAGAGAGAGAGTTAAGGGTTTTGGAGTGCAACCCTCATAGAGAGAAAGGAAGAGAAGAGAAATGATAATGGGAGATGTAACACTTATGGGTAGTGTAGTTCAAGGAGAGGAGAGAGTAAGACCGGTAGAGAGTTAATCGGCCAAATTGGAGGAGGAAAAAAAAGTCTCAAGAACGAAGATAAGAGAAACAAACGAACAAATATAATAAAATGGGATAGGTTATAAAGTCTGCAGATTATTCTTGATTTTGAGAGGTTATCTTCTTGCTTTTTCTTTTCTCTCCCTCTTCCTGGTTGGTGACTCTGTACCCCGGGTTCTGCCCCTTTGGCACGCTCAGGTAGAGGTTTGCAGTTGATAAGTCTCTATGGCAATGTCATGTATTGTGCTTTATTCTCGTTGGGAGTCGAGGCTCATTAACATTTATAGGCTCCGACAGTGAGAGAGTCTGTGTTCCTGGAGCCTTTCTCCTAGTCTTTCCTTCCTCAATTAGTAGCCTGATAGTCCAGGTATGGGGTTGCTGCTGCCTCTGCCTGGATAGTAAGAGGCTCAAATTGCTGGCAACTCCCCACTCTATTTCCACTCAGCACAGGGCTCTGGGTAAGGCTCAGTCAGTCAGAGCTGCTAGCATAATCAGGCGGGCTTTCCGCCCACTCGAAGACCTCTGGCTCTGCCACTCTATCCGGTAACACAAGCTGGCACCCACTTCCGGGGCGCTTGGAGGAAACTCTCACTCACTGTCTGCAACCAGGATATCCGGCCAGCAGTCTCACGCTCTGAGTGAAACCCCCAACCGCAGGGAAAAGTTGTAGCGTTGGAATTGAGTCTCGCTCCGTCCCCGTGTGCGGCTTTTGCAAGGCGCTGGGGCGGCCCGAGATTCCGCTTTGGCCCACACAAAGGCCCCTGACTCTGCCCCTCTGTGCGATAACACGGGCGCGCACTGCCGAGGCACTCGGAGGAATCGCTCACTCCTTATCTGCGCGCGCAAACCAGGATATGAGGCCGGCCGCGGTTCCCTCTGAGTGAAACAGCCTCCAGCACAGAAAATCTCCACCGTTGGGATTAGTTCTCACTCCCTCCCGTGCATGGCTTTCCCAGGGCACTGGGGCTGCCCAGAGACTCTGCCCTCAGCCCACAGAAAGGCCTCTGACCCTGCCTCTCCATGGGGCAACACGGGCACCCACTTCCGCGGCTTAGGAAGAAATCTCTCTTCCACTAACTGCGCACCGACCAGGAGACCGGGTAAAATGGCCGCTCCGCTTGTCTTTCTTTGTTTGGGTTTGGCGCGAGTGTTAGCTTGTATTGCCCGGGTTGCCACAGGATCAGATTTTCCTCGGCTTGGATCTCTGAGCCACAGCCTGGTTCGGCCGTTTTTGCTGCGGCGGCCTGGATCTATTCACCCCCTTTGCCCGCCTCAGTTTCTATATTCACAGTTACCAGAGAAAGCCGCCCTGTTTAGGTTAGTGAGGAAGGCGGAGCATTTCTTACTCCCTATTTCCTTCGGGGTTTGGTTATATATTTAGCCAATTTTTCACTCAATCATACCTTTGGGTGTATTGCGAAGAATCTGGAAGCTCCAAGTATAGGTTTTTCTGTTTCTGGTTGAAGATCTTGTTGAGTTTTGGGGGAGATTTATCGGTATCGCTTCCTACTCCGCCATTACTCTGACGTCATCTCCTCTTCTGCTGGTTTTGAGTTGCCATTGTTCTTCTTTTTCTAGTTCCTTAAGATGTGATGTTAAGTTGTTTACTTGGGCTCTCTCTTGTTTTTTCATATAAGCCTGTAGTGATATGAACTTCACTCTTATTATGACTTTTGCTGCATCCCAGAGACTCTGATATGTTGTATTTTCATTTTTGTTTGTCTGTATATATTTTTTGATCTCTGTTTTTATTTCCTCTTTAACCCACTCATTTTTTAGAAGTATGTTGTTTAATTTCCACATTTTTGTAGGTTTGTTTACTTCTTTTTTACAGTTGAATTGTAGTTTCAAAGCTTTATGGTCAGAGAATATCCTTGGTATAATTTCAATCTTTCTGAATTTGTTAATGTTAGTTTTGTGGCCCAACATATGATTAATTCTTGAGAATGTTCCATGTACATTGGAAAAAAATGTATACTCTGGCGTTTTGGGATGAAATGTCCTGTAGATGTCTATCATATCCAATTGTTCTAGTGTTTCATTTAAGGTCCACATTTCTTTATTGATTTTCTGTTTGGATGAACAATATAGAGCCATCAGTGGTGTATTGAGGTCTCCAAGTATGATTACATTTTTGTCGGTTTTTATTTTTAGATCAGTTAGTAGATGTCTTATATACTTTGGTGCTCCTTGGTTTGGTGCATATATATATATATATATATATATATATATATATATATATGAAGTGTTATATCTTCTCGATTCAATGTCCCCTTTATTATTATAAAATGACCATCTTTGTCTCTGATTACCTTTGCTGTCTTGTAGTCAGCATTGTTAGATATAAATATGGCTACACCTGCTTTTCTTTGGATGTTATTTGCTTGGAGAATTGTTTTCCAACCTTTCACTTTGAATTGTTCATATTCTTGTAGCTTCAATGTGTTTCTTGAAGGCAGCATACAATTGGATTTTCTTTTTTGATCCACTCTGCTACTCTGTTTTGTTTTATTGGTGAGTTTGATCCATTAACATTTAATGTAATCATTGTCACTTGAGGGTTTTCTACTGCCATTTTATATATTGCTTTCTGATAGCTCTGTATCTTCTTTGGTTCTTCTCTTTTGTTTTTCTGTCATTTGTTTTTGTTTGATTGTATTTCATACTTCTTTCCTCTGTTTCTTCTTTTTTATAAGCCATGTGTTTCTGTAGTGGTTTTTTCAAGGGTGGTTACCATTAGGTAATAAAACGGATATATATCATAGTCATTGCATTATCTCATGAGTGCTTCTGCACTCCATCCTCCTTTGCTACTGTTAATCTTTGTCCTCTCCCCTTTTTTGTTTTTGTTGTCACAGATTAATCTTGTTTTTATTGTGATCTTGTTGGTGCTTTTACTTGTAATTTTGTTTTGTTTTGTTCTTTGTGTCTGGTCGGATAATCCTCTTTAGTATATCCTGAAGTGGGGGTTTTCTGGTAATAAATTCCCTCATTTTTTCTAGATCTGTGAATGTTTTTATTTCTCCTTCATATTTAAAGGATAGCTTTGATGGATATAGTATTCTTGGCTGGAAGTTCCTCTCTTTCAATACTTTAAATATTGGGGTCCACTCTCTTCTGGTTTGTAGAGTTTCTGCTGAGAAATCTGATGATAGCCTAATGGGCCTTCCTTTATATGTTATATTCTTTTTTTTCCTGGCTGCCTTGAGGATTTTTCTTTGTCATTGCTTTGTGATAATTTTATTATGATGTGTCTTGGAGTAGGTCTGTTTGGTTTAAGGTAATTTTGTGTTCTGTTTGCTTCTTGGATTCAAGGCTCTAAATTTTTCCATAGGCTTGGTAAGTTTGTGTCTATTATTTGTTTGAACATGTTCTCCATTCCATTTTCTCTCTCTTCTCCTTCTGCTGTGCCCATTATTCTTATATTGCTCTTTTTGATGGAGTCAGACAATTCCTGTAGGGCTTTCTCATTTTTTTAAATTCTTGAGTCTCTCTCTTCTTCTCTCCGTAGTGTCTCTAGTTGCCTGTCTTCTATGTCACTAATTCTCCCCTCTATCTGGCCTGTTCTATTAGCTAAGCTTGTTACCTTGTTTTTCAGTTCATGTCTTGACTTTTTCATCTCTATTTGATTCCTTTTTATAATTCAATTTCCTTGATGATGTATTCCTTTTATTCATTGAATTGTTTTTAGAGCTCTCTAAATTGCCTTTCTGTGCTTTCATGTATTTCCCTGAGTATTTTTAGGACTTAAATTTTAAGTTCTCTGTCATTTAACTCCAAGGTTTCCAAGCAGTTGAAATTTTTTTCTAGAGATTTTTCTTCATCTATCTGAGCTACATCTCTGTCTTTTGTATCCATGATATTTGATTTCTTTTCCCTTAATGGCATTTGAGAGTGATATTGTTATTAACACTAACAAGAGATCATTTTTAAAAAATAAAATAAAAATTAAAAAGATACACTGAAAAAGTGAAAATTCTATTATGATAAGTGGAACAAAAACTACAGAGAATGGGGAGCCAGAACTGAGGGATAATGACAAAAATTTAAAAAGTGAAGTAAAAAACACACAAGAAAAAGAGGAAGATGGCAGCAGAGTAGGCAGATGCACAGACGCCCAGCTCTCACCACCAAACTGGAATACAAATCAATTTGGGAAAAATCAGCGTGAAAAACCAACTCTGGACTACAAGAACAGCTCTCAAAAAGCCAAGTAGCAAAGAAAAAGCCAAAACAAACCTGGTAGGGAGAGCCTGAATCTCCCCTGCTTACAGGAACAGGGGGGGATGAGGCTGAGAGACCAGAGGGGATCTCACTCCAGGGAAAAGAGCAGAAAATACTGCTCACAGCCACTTGCCTGGCGACCAGGGAGCTAGGTGTGTTGAAAAGACCAGCTTATCTCCCAAGTGGAAAGGAGAGAGAGAGAGGGACAGACTGTGAGGGGCTAAGGAATGCAGGAGATGACCTAAAAAAGCTGACTCATTCATGCTGGAGGCGGCCATAGCTGGGGAGGGACTGATCCTTCTACAAAACAGTACTGAATTGCTTCTGGATCAGAGATCTCCAGACATCTCTCCAGCTCCAATCAGTGCAACAAGACACAGCTGAAAACAAGAAGTGGGGAGAAGGGGCAGTAACTCAGGTCTCCATAGAGATCTGAGATACACCTCCCCCTACTGAAGCTGAGAAAACACCCTGCCCCCCAAGAGATTAGTTGGTAGAAGAGGCCTTCAGAGTCTCAGGTTACACCCATTGCATTCCTGGATACAGTTTCAAGGAAGTCCACTGCTGAGATCAGTAAACAAGACTATCACCTGTTAAGAAAACAAACAAATCAAGACTTCAAAGCTGCCCAAATCCAAAAGTGGATTACAAATAATAGCTGATATCAACCCAAGAAGACCTAGAAATAACACAACTGAAAACTGGAGGCAGACAACACCAAGCCTAGACTCAACCAACTCTACAAACAAAACATCCAAACACAGACAATGAGAAGACAAAAAAGTGCAATCCAAATGAAACCACAAGAGAAAGCTTCAGGAAATGAAATGAGTGATATGGAAATAATCAAACTTCCAGATGCGGAGTTCAAAATAATGATTGTAAGGATGCTTAGGGGTCTTAGAACAACAATGGATGGTCATTATGAAAACCTAAATAAAGAAATAGCAAGTATAAAAAAGAATCAGTTAAAGATGACAAATACAATATCAGAAATAAAGACCACAATGAAAGGAATTAAAAACAGGATAAATAGAGCTGAGGATCGAATCAGTGAGTTAGAGGACAACTGGAATGAAGGCATGAAAGTAGAGAAGAAAAAAGAAAAGGGACTCAAAAAGTCTGAGGAAACTTTAAGAGAGCTCTGTGACAACATGAAGAGAAATAACATCCGCATCATAGGGGTTCCTGAAGAAGAAGAAAAAGAACAAGAGATAGAGACTTTGTTCAATCATATCATAGCTGAAAACTTCCCTAAATTAATGCAGGAGAAACTCTCACAAGTTCAAGAAGCACAGAGGACTCCATTAAAGAGAAACCCAAAGAAACCTACACCAAGACACATCATAATTAAAATACCAAAGCTAAGCGATAAAGAGAAAATATTAAAAGCTGCAAGAGAAAAAAAAAGCTATCACCTACAATGGAGCCCCCATAAGGATGACATCCAATTTCTCAACAGAAACACTTGAGACCAGAAGGGAATGGCAAGAAATATTCAAAGTAATGCAGAACAAGAACCCACAACCAAGACTACTTTATCCAGCAAGGCTATCATTTAAAATTGAAGGAGAATAGAAAGCTTCCCAGACAAAAAACAACTCAAGAAATTCATTACAACCAAACCAATGCTGCAGAAAATGTTAAGGGGCCTATTGTAAACAGATCAAAGTGGGAAAAGAATATAGCAAAAAAGGAATACAGCCTGACCAAATGGTGGCGCAGTGGATAGAGCATCAGACTGGGATGTGGAAGACCCAGGTTTGAGACCCCGAGGTCGCCAGCTTGAGCGCGGGCTCATCTGGTTTGAGCAAAAGCTCAAAAGCCTGGACCCAAGGTCACTTACTCGAGCAAGGGGTTACTTGGTCTGCTGAAGGCACGTGGTCAAGGCACACATGAGAGAGCAATCAATGAACAACTAAGGTGTCACAACAAAAAACTGATGATTGATGCTTCTCATCTCTCTCCATTCCCATCTGTCTGTCCCTATCTCTCTCATCTGACTCTTTCTGTCTCTGTAAAAACATTAAAAAAATTTAAAAAAAGGAATACAGCTTTAAAGAATAAAATGGGAATAAACAACTACATATCAATAATAACCATAAATGTAAATGGATTAAATGATCCAATCAAAAGACATAGGGTAGCTGCGTGGATAAGAAAACAGGACCCGTACATATGCTGTCTACAAGAGATACACCTTAGAACAAAAGATACACATAGATTGAAGGTAAATGGATGGAAAAAAACATTTCATGCAAATGGAAATGAAATAAAAGCTGGGGTAGCCATACTTATATCAGAAAAATTGAACTTTAAAATAAAAGATATAGTAAGAGATAAAGAAGGCCACTACATAATGATAAAGGGAGTAATCCAACAGGAAGATATAACTATTATAAATACCTATGCACCTAATATAGGAACACCTAAATATATAAAGCAGACTTTGGTGGATTTAAAGGGTGAGATCAACAGCAATACTATAATAGTAGGGGATTTCAGTACCCTACTAACATCACTAGATAGATCTTCAAGAAAGAAAATTAACAAAGAAACAGCAGATTTATTGGACACACTAGATCAACTCGATTTAATAGATATCTTCAGAGCTTTTCACCCTAAAGCAGCAGAATATACATTCTTTTCAAGTGCTCATGGTACATTCTCTAGGATAGACCACATGTTAGGGCACAAAAGTGCTCTCAACAAATTTAAGAAGATTGAAATCACATCAAGCACTTTCTCCGATCACAACAGCATGAAACTAGAAATGAACCACAACAGAAAAGCTCAAAAATTCTCAAACACATGGAAACTAAATAGCAGGGTGTTAAATAATGAATGGATTAGGAATGAGATCAAAGAAGAAATAAAAAAATTCCTAAAAAACGAATGACAATGAGCATACAACAACTGAAAATTTATGAAACACAGTGAAAGCAGTACTGAGAGGGAAGTTCATAGCACTACAGGCACACTTTAAGAAGCTAGAAAAAGCTCAAATAAACAACTTAACCCTGCATCTAAAAGAACTAGGAAAAGAACAGCAAGTAAAGCCCAGAGCTAGTAGAAGGAAGGAAATAATAAAGATCAGAGCAGAAATAAATGACATAGAGGCTAAAGAAACAATACAGAGGATCAATGAAACTAGCAGCTGGTTCTTTGAAAAGGTAAACAAGACTGATGAACCTTTAACTAGACTCACCAAGAAAAAAAGAGAGAGGACTCAAATAAATAAAATTAGAAATGAGAGTGGAGAAATAACAACTGACACAACAGAAATACAAAATATTGTAAGAAAATAATATGAAGAACTGTATGCCAAAAAACTAGACAACCTAGATGAAATGGACAAATTCCTTGAAACATACAATCTTCCAAAAATCAATTGGGAAGAATCAGAAAACCTAAACAGACCGGTTACACCAAATGAGATCAAAACAGTTTCAAAAAACTCCCAACAAAGAAAAGTCCAGGGCCTGATGGCTTCACAACTGAATGCTACCAAATATTCAAAGAAGAACTAACTCCTATCCTTCTCAAACTATTTCAAAAATTTCAAGAGGAAGGAAGACTTCCAAGCTCCTTTTATGAGACGAGCATAATTCTGATTCCAAAACCAGGCAAAGACAACACAATGAAAGAAAATTATAGGCCAATATCTCTGATGAATATAGATGCTAAAATCCTCAACAAAATATTAGCAAACCGGATCCAACAGTATATGGAAAAAATCATACACCATGATCAAGTGGGATTTATTCTGGGGAGGCAAGGCTGGTACAATATTCATAAATCAATCAATGTAACTCATCACATAAACAAAAAGAAGGAGAAAAACCATATGATAATTTCAATAGATGCAGAAAAAGCATTTGATAAAGTCCAGCACCCATTCATGATCAAAACTCTCAGCAAAGTGGGAACGCAGGGAACTTACCTCAACATGATAAAAGCCATCTATGAGAAACCCACAGCCAACATCATACTCAATGGGCAAAAATTAAAAGCAATCCCTTTAAGATCAGGAACAAGGCAGGGGTGCCCCCTTTCACCACTCTTATTTAACATAGTCCTGGAAGTCCTAGCCACAGCAATCAGACAAGAAGAAGAAATGAAAGGCATTCAAGTTAGAAAAGAAGAAGTAAAACTATCATTATTTGCAGATGATATGATATTGTATACAGAAAACCCTAAAGTCTCAGTCAAAAAACTACTGGACCTGGTTAATGAATTCAGCAAAGTGGCAAGACATAAAATCAATACTCAGAAATCAGAGGCATTTTTATATGCCAACAATGAACTGTCAGAAAGAGAAATTAAGGAAACAATCCCCTTCACTATTACAACCAAAAAAATAAAGTACCTAGGAGTAAACTTAACCAAGGAGACTAAAGACTTGTACTCGGAAAATTACAAAGCATTGATAAAAGAAATCAAGGAAGATACAAACAAGTGGAAGCATATACCGTGCTCATGGTTAGAAGAATAAACATCATTAAAATGTCTATATTACCCAAAGCAATCTATAAATTCAATGCAATAAAATACCAATGACATACTTCAACGATATAGATCACATATTCCAAAAATTTATATGGAACCAAAAGAGAACACAAATAGCCTCAGCAATCTTAAAAAAGAAGAATAAAGTGGGAGGTATCACACTTCCTGATATCAAGTTATACTACAAGGCCATTGTACTCAAAACAGCCTGGTACTGGCATAAGAACAGGCATATATTGATAGATCAATGGAACAGAACAGAGAACCCAGAAATAAACCCACAGCTCTATGGACAACTGATATTTGACAAAGGAGGTAAGGAAATACAATGGAGTAAAGACAGCCTCTATAACAAATGGTGTTGGGAAAATTGGACAGCTACCTGCAAAAAAATGAAATTAGATCACCAGCTTACACCACTCACAAAAATAAACTCAAAATGGATAAAAGACTTAAATGTAGGCCGTGAAACCATAAGCATCTTAGAAGAAAACATAGGCAGTAAGCTCTCCAACATCTCTCAGAGCAATATATTTGCTGATTTATCTCCACGGGGAAGTGAAATAAGACAGGATAAACAAATGGGACTTTATCAAACTAAAAAGCTTTTGCACAGCTAAAGACAATAAGAACAGAATAAAAAGACAAACTACACAATGGGAGAACATATTTGACAATACGTCTGATAAGGGGTTAACAACCAAAATTTATAAAAACTTGTAAATCTCAACACCAGGAACACAAACAATCCAATCAAAAAATGGGAAAAAGAAATGAATAGACACTTCTCCAAAGAGGACACACAGATGGCCAATAGGCATATGAAAAAATGCTCAACATCACTAATCATTAGAGAAATGCAAATTAAAACCACAATGAGATATCACCTCACACCAGCCAGAATGGCACTCATCAACAAAACAACACAGAATAAGTGCTGGCGAGGATGTGGAGAAAAGGGAACCCTCCTGCACTGCTGGTGGGAATGCAAATTGTGCAGCCAGTATGGAGATTCCTTAAAAAAACTGAAAATCGAACTGCCTTTTGACCCAGCTATCCCACTTTTAGAAATATACCCCAAGAACACCATAGAACGGCTCCAAAAGGAGAAATGCACCCCCATGTTTGTGGCAGCATTGTTCACAATAGCGAAGATCTGGAAACAGCCCAAGTGTCCATCAGAGAACGAGTGGATTAAAAAGCTTTGGTACATATATACTATGGAATACTACTCAGCCATAAGAAATGATGGCATCAAATCATTTACAATAACATGGATGGACCTTGATAACATTATATGGAGTGAAATAAGTAAACCAGAAAAAACTAAAAACTATATGAATCCATACATAGATGGGACATAAAAATGAGACTCAGAAACATGAATAAGAATGTGATGGCAACGGGGGTGGGGGGTTGGGGGGAGGGGGTGAGGAAGGAGAGAGGGGGTGGGAGAGGGGAGGGGCACAAAGAAAACCAGAGAGAAGGTGACAGAAGACAATTTGACTTTAGAGGAGGGGTATACAGCATAATCAAATGTCAAAATAATCTGGAGATGTTTTATCTCAACATATGTACCAAGATTTATCAGTCACTGCATTAAATTTAATTAAAAAAAAAGAAATTTATGAGAGAAAAAAAACACACACAAAATGCCACAAAGAAAAGTAGGAATCCAAAATAAAATAATTTGTTAATAATTGATGATTAAATGAGAGAAAAATAAAAATAAAAAAAAGTTAAGGTTTTTGAAATGTAACCCTCATAAAAAAAACAAGAATAAAAAATGTAACAACTATGGATAATGAAGTTCAAAAGGAAAAGGAAAAAATAAACCAGAAAGAAGATAAATGACCAAAGTGAAAAAAAAAAGAAAAAGAGTTTATAAAAAATGTAATTTTTTCCTGATTTTGAGAGGTAGCTTCTTCTTTTTTTTTTTTTCCCCCCGGCAGGCGGAGCTGTACTACAGGTTTTGCCCCTGTGGAGCTCTTGAGCAGAGAGTTGTTGTTGTGTCGCTACTGCAATGAGGTAGGCTGGGCCTCAGTCCCGCTGGTAGGTGGGCTTGTTAGGGTTTGCAGGCTCTGACAATGGAAGACTCAATTAGTTTTCCAGGTGTCTCTCCCCAGTCTCTCTCTCCTGAGCTAGTAGCTTGGGGACTTAGCTGTGAGGTTGCCCCAGCCACTGCTTGCAGAGCAAGAAGCTCTAAGAGCAGCCAGGTCCTTCCTCCAGCACTGCTCAAAGCACAGTTCTGGGTAAGGCTGTGCCAACCAGAGGGCCAGCGAAAGCAGGCAGGGCTGGGAGCCGATTGCAGATCTGACACCATTCTAAGGGCCGGCAGACAGGTCTAGCATGTCTTAGCGTGCCACAAGCTGGGAGCCCATTGCAGATCAGGTGCCTATCTAAGGGCCCCCAGGCATGTCTAGTATGCCTCAGTGCTCCCTGGGTCTAATCTCCACAGGCTTCTCCCTTGTGCCCTGTTTGGTAGCCCACAGCAAGCCCCGTGCACACCCAGCCCCCACGACTTCCACAGTACACCAGAGGTCTGCTCCCACCCACTTAGGTGCACAATGCTTGTGATCTCAGTCAGTGCTGGAAATGCAGAAATGCACTTTGAGACCTGTATCAGCTCACGAAGGTGCCCCGCCCAGACAGGTCCAGGTCTAGGGATCCTGGCCCCTGTATACTCCCTATGGTGTTGGTCGGAGAGCTAGGACCACACAGAAACACTGGCTATATAGCCCACGCAGAAGTCCACTGCTGACAGTCTGGGGCCTAGCCCTTCTGCCTGCAAGCACGCATGCCCACGCCAAAGGCGTCAGGTGGAGCCACTCGCACACTGCCCACAATCGCGGACCCGGGAGTGCACAAAGCTACTCCGGTGCCAGCCTCCGTGGGCAACCTGCACCAGCAATCTCCGTGGGAGCCTGCCACCCATGCTCTCCGGGTGTCCGCGATCTCAGGCTGAGCACTCTCTCCTCTGCTTGATCTTCCACCCTATCCCAGCTTCTTCCCTCTGCCCCAGACCCTCTGTTTCTCTGGGTTCCAGATGAAAGTGGACCTTCCTCAGATCAGTGAGGAAAGCGGAATACTCCGTTCTCCATTTTATTTCCTTCAGAGTGGATTATATATTCAGCCACCTTTTTTGCCCAATCATACCTTTGTCTGTTATATGTGCATATTTCAGAAGCGCCTGAGATTTTTTTCTCTGTCTTTAGTTGTTGAGTTTGTTGAAATTTCAGGGGGAGATATCAGGAGCACCCCTCACGGCACAACTCCTCTGACGTCACTCTCCACTGTGGATTTTTTAATAGACTTTTTAAATAAGTTCTCTTAAACTCATTCCTATTTCTCCTAGAGTGGTTTTTTATACATTTTTGTTTAATTTTGTCAAATGCTTTCATTCCTTCACTTGATATAATCAATGGGTTTGTTTCTTTTTTTAGCTTATCATCTTGGCGGATTATATTGATTGAGTTTATATAAAAATGTGAGATGCCATAGCCCAGCAGTGTCTTTGGCTCCTCTGGCGGGGGACAGAGAGATGTCACCTCGTTACATTCAGGTTTGGGGGGAAGTCTTGACTCCCCACCCAACCTGGGCTGGTAGGACGATGGCTTTTTGTGGTGTTTGCCTGGTGAAGTTGCTGTCTAGCAGCTTTCAGACTTACCAGGTTCCTCCTTTGCTGGTCCTTTTCCTAGAGAAAAAAGGCCTTTTGTTTGTTTGTTTGTTTTTGTTTGGTTTGGTTTTTGTCTGTGCCTATTGATATTTCTGGGTTGTTGTCTTCCATAGCTACAAGTTTAGGATAGTTGAGGCAAAAGGAAAATTCAGGGACATCATGACCATGTTGTTCTCAGGGCCTGATACCCCCAGTAACCTTTTAGAATCTCCCTGCGGTTGCTATATACATGCAATTCTTTAGTCATGCTTGGAAGGGGGTCTACAAAAAGTAGAAATCTCAGGGTGTTTATTATATATTTAATAACAGGAAGAGATATTTTCTCACTATCTCAGTAAAATCATGCATTTCTAAAACTATCTAATCCCTCATTAAATTCAATATATTTTGTTTTAACATTCACAGAACTTAAGACAGCAGCTATAGGTGTAGAGGCAAAGGTAATGTTCCTAATGTAAGCCCCTCCAACACACTACATGCAGAATTTATTAATGACAAATCAAAAGGTTAACATATGCATTCCCTTTCCAATTAAAGAGATACACATATAAATTGTTCTCAAACTTTAGAATGTAAGAACCAAATATTTTCAGATAGCATTATGTCTCATTACATCATAGTTCTAAACTATTAGACTAGATACAGCCTGTACTCTCTCACTGACACTACTACCCACAGAGGCACCTCATGGAGAAACCCAGCAGTAAGCCACACCCTCCCTCTGTACAGTTCCCTGCTCTGTGGAAAAACTGCAAAGTGCAGAAGTTCAAGAATGTGCAGCAAAGCTGGGTGCTAAACACTGAGCCAGAATCTCTGTGCAGAAGGCCTCTTGTGGCAAATGTCACGGCATTAGTCAGTGTAAAGCAATGGTCCCCAACCTTTCTTGGGCCATGGACCAGTTTAATGTCAGAAAATATTTTCACAGACCGGCCTTTAAGGTGGGACGGATAAATGTATCACGTGACTGAGACAAGCATCAAGAGTGAGTCTTAGATGGATGTAACAGAGGGAATCTGGTCATTTTAAAAAAATAAAACATCATTCAGACTTAAATATAAATAAAAAGGAAATAATGTAAGTTATTTATTCTTTCTCTGCGGACTGGTGCCAAATGGCCCATGGACCAGTACCAGTTCGTGGCCCAGGGGTTGGGGACCACTGGTGTAAAGGTTTTTTTTGAATGAGATTAACATTTAAATCAGTGGACTTTGAATAAAGCAGATTGTCCTCATCAATGTGGTGGGCCTCATCCAATCAGTTTAAGACCTGAATAAAATGAAGATTGACCTTTTTTTAAAAAAAATTATTAATTTTAGCAAGAGAGGAATGAAGAGAAAGACAGAAACATCAATCTGTTCCTGTATGTGCCCTGACCAGGGATTGAGCTGCAACCTTTGCACTTCCGGACAATGCTCCAACCAATGGAACCATCTGGCCAGGGCAAGATAGACCTCTTACAAGCAGAAGGAATTCTGCAAGAGATGCCCTTTGGATTCAAACTGCAACTCTTCCATGGGTCTTTAGCAGCCTGCAGATCCACTCTATTATATTTTGGATTTGTCAGGTATAATAATTATGTGAGCCAATTCCTTAAAACTCTCTCTCTCTCTCTCTCTCTCTCTCTCTCATTCTCTCTCTCTCTCTTACATGTACACCCCAACATTGTGTCATTTCTCTGGGAACCCTACTATAGTCAGTCAGTGCTGAAGCCTGGGAGAAACTCAGGGTATTCTCAGTAGCAGCAACACTGCCCAGAGAGTGTGAGGAGCCCTGTGATTCCTGATTTTGTCCAGCGAAAACCACAGAGTGCCATGTCCTCCTGCCTATAGATGATGCCACCTTCTTTTTCAGGCCCTGGGAAGAAGCAATGTGGACACTTCTTTTAATTTTCAGTGTTGACACTTGTGGGCAAGGAAAAATGATAGGAGCAGAAGACTTAAGCCCCAGCCCCATTGTGTGAGATGTAGAGCCTGCTTTGTGTGCCGAACCATAAAACGAGCGTAAGCATTTCTATCTATATTTTTCTACAAGGTTCTGGGAGAGTCAAATGATATGTCAAATGTGAAAATTATCAAGTAATTGTAAAATTAGTGTTTGTCATAGTATGATCTTTAAACCAGCCATATAGGAATCACCTGAAATATGTATTATAAATGAAGCTCCCTTGGCCTCATCACAGACCCAATAAAATCAGAAATTCTGGGAACAAAGCCTGAACTGTACTTCCCTAATCAAGTTCATAAATTATTTTTATACACAATTAAATTTGAGGACCATGAGCTCTGGATTTACAAATATATCCAGGTATCAGCAAGCAGCAGTGAGAATAGCCAAACCAATGGGACTCACACAGCTGCTGACTTATGTATTACTTTTCCAAAGAAAAAAGCCTTACCCATGAAATGTACTAAGTCCATTCAACTGTCCTCTCACTCATTTATTTATTTGTTGATTGACTGATTGATTGATTCATTTATTTAAAATGCATCATTAAAGGCATTGAATTAAGTGCATCACTAAAGGCATTGCATTAAATCTGATGAGGTTTAAGATCTGAGGCCCTGGCTGGTTGGCTCAGCAGTAGAGCATTGGCCCTGTGTGTGGAAGTCCCAAGTTCAATTCCCTGCAGGGTACATAGGAGAAGCAACCATCTGCTTCTCTGCTCCTCCCCCTTCTCTCTCTCTTTCTCCCTCTCCCATAGCCAGAGCTCCAACTGTTCAAGCAAGTTGACCCTAGGAGCTGAGGATAGCTCTGTGGCCTCGCCCCAGGCAGTAAAATAGCTAGATTGCTGAGCAATGGAGCAGTGGCTCCAGATGGGCAGAGCATCCCCTGGTCGGGGGCTTGCTGGGTAGATCTCAGTTGGGAAGCATGCAGGAGTCTGTCTGTCTGCCTACCTTTCCATCTCTCACTTAGTAATAATAATTTTTAAATAAGATATGTTAAAGAACTAGAATGAAAACATAGTTCCGGCTTTCTGGAAGTTCACAATGTAATAACACCTGTCAACTAAATGTACTGTGATAAATTCTACCCATAAGAGCAACTCACTTTGCCTGGAGTCATCTCAGTCTTTTACAGAAGAAGTGCATGAACTTCCTCCAAGGAGAAGTTGGAGTTTCTTAGGTGAAAATGTGGTGAGATTGGTGGGGGTGAAATCCCTGAGTCTGTGACATTATTTGGCTCTGTGAACTGAACAAGTTTACATGCACACAGTATGGAAGTGTACCCATGCCTGCCTGCACCTCTGTGTGCAGATGTGTCTAGGTGCCACCTACGTATGTCTATGTTCACACACACTTGCCTCCTTTCTCATGTGGTCTTTGTGCACATACAATAGCAAATATCTATTGAGCATTTTCTCTGTATCAAGCACTGTTCTGTCTGCTTAGCTCATTTAATCCTCACAACAGCTTAATGAGGTAAGGTCTTAGCGTTTGACAGACTAGGAGACTTCGGCATGGAGAGTTTAAACAACTTACTTGTGATCAGTCAGATTGTGAATAACACTGCATTTAAAAAAAATTTAGTGTTTATTTTAGAGAAAAGAAGCAAGAGAGAGACAGGAGCATCAATCTGTTCCTGTATGTGCCCTGACCTAGGATTGAACTGGCAATTTATAAGCTTCAGGATGATGCTCTAATTTCCTGAGCTATCCGGCCAGGGCAAATGCTGAATTTCTAAATCAGATAGTCTAGCTACAGAATCCACCTCCTAGTGACTATGGCACACTCTGCATAAATAGACAGATGCAGGTGTGCATTTATATTCAGATGTGAGTATGTTCACAAACCTAAGAAAAAAGGCCAGGGCCCTGGCCAGTTGGCTCAGTGATAGAGCATTGGCCCAGCATGTGGATGTCCAGGTTCAATTCCCAGCCAGTGCACACAGGAGGAGCACCCATCTGCTTCTCCACCCCTCCCCCTCTCCTTCCTCTCTGTCTCTCTCTTCCCCTCCTGCAGCCAAGACTCCATTGGAGCAAAGTTGGCCCCGGGTGCTGAGGATGGCTCCATGGCCTCCGCCTCAGGTGCTAGACTGGCTCTGGCTGCAATGGAACAACACCCCAGATGGACAGAGCATCTCCCCCTGGTGAGCCTGCCTGGTGGATCCTGATGGGCACATGCAGGAGTCTGTCTCTCTACCTCCCTGCCTCCCTGCTTCCCTGCTTCTCACTTCAGAAAAATACAAAAAAAATAAAATAAAGAAAAAAAATTAGGGGCCAGGTGGATACTTGAAGTATTGGGGAAATCACATTTTAAATTATATCATTGTGTAATCACATGTGGTACACCAGAAACTAAGATAAAATGATATTAAATGTCCAAAAAGATTTAAGAAGGAAAGCAACATTTGTTTTAACTTTTTACTGAAACAAGAACAAAACATAGTCTGAAAAGTTTTCATATCAAAAATGTATAGCTGGATGAGTTGTTCTTAAAACATATTTTAATATGCTATTTTCTTTTTCCTGAAAGTGTTTTCAAAATAGCTTCCACGGGTCTTGTATATAAAGCACTTGAATTTATTGCCATTAAATTTTTTATTCCCACAACTCCTGGCAGCAATGGTTGCTGCATTTCCTTTCAAAGCAGCCAATTCCCACTAAAGAAATATTGACTTTGCCTGGAGAATTGGATGATCCCCTTAAACATGTCCTGTTTTGGAAAGAGAGCTATCAATTCCCAGCCCCTCAGGTCTGCTGGCAATGTTTGGCATTAATAGAAAAGAGTTACTCCCCAGTCACAAGACCTTCTAAAACACTTTTTTACACACCTCTAGCAATTATGCTTCATCCCACCACAGAAAATCTCAGCCGGGGTGTTGAATTGTCTGTTTGTTAATTGAATGCTACATGATGAGTGCTTTAAAATAGACTCCTGAGGTGATAAAGCCCTTCTTTATTTCTATTTAGTTTCTTTAATAGTTTTCTCTTCTCTTTGTCTTCATTTTTCTTTCAATAGCAGAAAGGATTTCCTAATAGCCTGTCAGTTTAGGGAGCTGTTGTGACCATCCATCTACTGGGAGCAGTAGGGAAAATTCTTCAAGTAGAATACGTCTGAAAGAGGTAGTTAAGTGAAATATAAAGTGTTTTACAGATAAAGGAAGAGAGATTGTCTGTTTCATTTTCTCCAAAAGAAACATAAGATTCAGATATCTGGACACCATTGTGTCCCACTAGCCCAGAGCTTGGCTTCCCAAATCTATAACAGTAGTTCAGGCCATTGATGGTATGAAGGTGAAATTGAGAACAGAGGGCAGAGCTTGCAAGACACGTGGCTCATGAATTGTTTTGTTGCTAATGTTGTGTTTTTTCTACAACTGATTTAGAAGATATTACTTCTCTTCTGTCTCTCCCAATTCCAAATTGTTTGCATTATACTCCAAATAGGTAGACAAAAATTATGACTTAATGAAAGTGAATCTTGGGCCGTGACCAGTTGGCTCAGTGGTAGAACATCGGCCCGGCATGTGGATATCCTGGGTTTGATTTCTGGTCACGGCACACAAGAGAAGCGACCATCTACTTCTCCATCCTCCCCCTTCTCTTACTCTCTCTTTCCCTTTCTCCCTTCCCCTCCCACAGCCATGACTCAATTGGTTTAATTGCATCAGCCTGGGTGCTGAGGATGGCTCCCTGAGGGCTCAGCCTCAGGCACTAAAAATAGCTTGGTTGTGAGCATGGCCCCAGACCAGGAGTTGCCAGGTGGATCCTGGTTGGGGCACATGTGGGAGTCTGTTTCTTTATCTTCTCCTCTCCCACTTGGGAAAAAAAAAAGAAAGAAGAAAAAAATAAAAGAAAAATAAAAAGAAAAGAAAGTGAATCTTGTATCTAAAAGAGGTCATCAAGTTTATGCCCTTGCCTCTAGGCCTGGTTAGCAAGCCTGTGACCCTCTCCTGCTACACCCCTGGCAGAGAGAGTCAGGCCACAGCCACCTACTTTCTCTCCTGGATGCTATCAGGCATTTTTTCAACAAACATTCCAGAGAGCTATGACCAATTGATTAGCATTAATGCTTCTACCAATTAAGCTAATGAAATATTGCTGTGCAAGAGGCTGTCCCCAAACTCAGTTGGGGATAACAGGGCTTCTGAATGACAATGTAACTGGTGACAATTAACTTAGAAGTTTCTGGAAATTATCCCAAGGGCTTATAGCAAGTGGAGAAAATGCATTCAAGAAAATCAACTCTGGCCTGAACAGGCGGTGGCACAGTGGATAGAGCGTCAGACTGGGATGCGGTGGACCCAGGTTCGAGACCCCGAGGTTGCCAGCTTGAGTGCCGGCTCATCTGATTTGAGCAAGGCTCACCAGCTTCAGCCCAAAGTTGCTGGCTCAAGCAAGGGATCACTCAGTCTGCTATAGCCCCCTGGTCAAGGCACATATAAGAAATCAGTCAATGAACAACTAAGGAGCCGCAACAAAGAATTGATGTTTCTCATCTCTCTCCATTCCTGTCTGTCTGTTCCTATCTGTCCCTCTCTCTCTCTCTCTCTGTCTCTGCCACAAATAAAAAAAAGAAAAAGAAAAAAAGAAAATCAACTCTGTAAAGACAGTGAACGTCTATGGCATTTGACCCATAGTCCTCATTATATATATCCTAGCAGCTGAGCCATGCAACCAAGAAGATGGAGGTTCTCTCTCCTCAACCCTGAGTCTAGGGCTATAATTTCATGCTTCTAGAAGGAGGGGCTCCTGGAGTTTTTTCTACCCACCCCTATGTTGCATAAGCTCTTTTCCAGGCAGCTATCAGAGATAATACTGATTTCCTCTTCCTCCTCTCAGCCCCTACTCACAGGATGATGACTCTACAGCAGGCGTCCCCAAACTACGGCCCGCGGATTTATCCGGCCCCCGCCGCACTTCTGGAAGAGGCACCTCTTTCATTGGTGGTCATTGAGAGGAGCACATTGACCATCTCATTAGCCAAAAGCAAACCCATAGTTCCCATTGAAATACTGGTCAGTTTGTTGATTTAAATTTACTTGTTCTTTATTTTAAATATTGTATTTGTTCCCGTTTTGTTTTTTTACTTTAAAATAAGATATGTGCAGTGTGCATAGGGATTTGTTCATAGTTTTTTTTATAGTCCGGCCCTCCAATGGTCTGAGGGACAGTGAACTGGCCCCCTGTGTAAAAAGTTTGGGGACCCCTGCTCTATAGTGTGTCCATAAAGTCATGGTGCACTTTTGACCGGTCACAGGAAAGCAACAAAAGACGTTAGAAATGTGAAATCTGCACCAAATAAAAGGAAAACTCTCCCAGTTTCATACCTGTTTAGTGCAGTTTGATGTGGGCTCATGTACAGATTTTTTAGGGCTCCTTAGGTAGCTATCCCATACAGCCTCTACAGACTTGTCACTGACTGATGGCCTACCAGAACGGGGTTTCTCCACCAAACTGCCAGTTTCCTTCAACTGCTTATCCCACCGAGTAATGTTATTCCTATGTGGCGGCACTTCGTTATAAACACACCGATATTCATGTTGCACTTTGGTCACAGATTCGAATTTAGTGAGCCACAGAACACACTGAACTTTCCTCTGTACCATCCACATCTCGACTGGCATGGCCATGGGCTACTTCGCTCTATACATGGTGTTATGTCACCATCTGTGCATCGCACATGCTGCCACATCATCCTACAGAAACTGGGAGAGTTTTCCTTTTATTTGGTGCAGATTTCACATTTCTATCGTCTTTTGTTGCTTTCCTGTGACCAGTCAAAAGTGCACCATGACTTTACGGACACACTGCATTTCAGTATGGCGGGCTGAGAAAACTGGTGTCCAATGGCCTCCACTCAAGCTCATTCATAGGATGGAGAGTCCAGGTTATCATTGGCAAGTCAAGAAGACCAGAAGTAACCCACCACCCCCGGAGTACCCACTCATCTACAGAGAGGTACTACTCCAACAAAAGTAGAACCCTATCACCACCTACAGTGCAATAATGCAGGAGGCGTTCTGCCAAAAGGAAAAGGCAGTACATTAAGATAAAAAGCTCTTCCTAAAGGGACTCAATTTCTTTAAAACCAGGAGTGGAGAACTCGATGTCTGTGGGCATTGTCTAAAACAATGGGTATCATGGGGAAGGGCAATTATGAGGCTGGTAGCTCTGACACAAGTACAATGAAAAGAAGCCAGAAATTTAATAGAGAGAAGTAGGGAAAGACAGATGAGAAGATTGCTCCTGGGATCACGGCCAGTGTGAGGGTCGTGAAGACTGCTTATACCTCTCCCGAGTCAAGCCTTTGTCCATCACTATTTATGCCCCCATGGCCTCCTTCATTCCCACCTCCGCACAGGGCTGTGCCCATCAGGAGAATCAGAACAGGACAGGCAGACTGCACAGAGACTCAGCAGCACTGTGGGAGCTCCTTAGCACAGGGTCTTAATGCAGCATCTGACCAAACATGAATGTGACAGGCTTAAAAATGATATCACCCAGGCATCGGGAAGACAGTGAGCATGTCCAAGGCTTTGCCTTTCAGGGGGAATCAAAGAGGAAACCTCCAAGCTAATAGTCTCTGGATAAATGTGGAACCAAAGATAACTTCTGCACTATGATTCTAGGTTCCATGCCACACACACATACACCAAACAGCAAACAATAAAATATGACCTGCCAAGGGAGCCTATACTCACAATTTGACCAGTCACTGGTTCATCTTACCCAGGAGAAAGCTTATGAAACTGGTTAAAAGACAAAAATTAGGGAAAAAATCAGAGCAGGGAACAAAGGCTGTGCAATGTAAGAGAAATAGACTTCTCAGAATTAGCTCTGCCAAGTCACTAAGCAGGGGAGCCGGCCACAAAGCAAACAACATACCCTGAGAGGAGGGGTAGAACTCTTATACTATATTATCTGACATGTCCAATTTTAAAAATAACAGGAGACAAGCTGGTCACTGCGGAGGTGGGAGTGAAGGAAGACATGGGGGCATAGACAGTGATGGACAAAGACTTGTCTCGGGAGAGGTGTGAACACAAATGCAGTGTACAGAGATGTGTTGTAGAATTGGGCACCTGAAACCTGTATATTTATGTTAACCAGTGTCACTCCAATAAATTTAATTTAAAGTTATCAATCAATCAACCAATAAGATTTTTAAGGGAACTGACTTGGAATGCTAAGGTTGCCAGTTCAAAACCCAGGGCTTACCTGATCAAGGCACATGTGAGAAGCAACTACTACAAGTTGATGCTTCCTGCTCCTCCCCCCTTTCTCTTTTTCACTCTCTCTCCTTAATAAAAGATGTGTAAAACAAGAAAATATTGAATAGTTTATGCACAGGAAAAGAAGAAGGCAACAGAAATTGCCTTTGAAGGATTCAACTCATGAACTTACAAGAAAGACGCTTCTTCATTACGGCATTACTAGTGATAACCAGGAGGAAAGCAAGCTAGATGCCCATCAATAAATGAATGGATAAAGATGCAATGAAATATTATTCATCGATACAAAAGAATGAACTTTTGCCATCTGTGACCACGTGGATGGACCTAAAGAGCATTATAGTAAATGACACAAGTCAGACAAAGATAAATACCATGTGATTTCACTCATATGTGGAATCTAAAACAAAAACAAATGCAAATGAATAAACAAAGCCAAACAGATACAGACCCATGGTTATAAAGACTAAGCTTCTCTTTATTTGTCAAAGGGAGGGACTGATGGAATGGAAATAATTTCTTTTTAATTTGAAAAACGGGCAAAATATAAAAATTTAAAAAAAATAAGAAAGGAAAGATGGATACTGAACTCATAGCTCTAGCTGTGTGAGCTGAACCAAGTTCGCGACCTAAGTCTCAGGTTCCTCGCCTCCAAATTGCTGGTAATATAGTGATCATCAATTATTGGTAATAATACAATATTGATAATTGTACTATATACATCATCCATATAATATATAGTAAATGCTGCTCAGTTTTTGAATGATTATAAGAAATAACATATATAAAACAGCCAGAATAATAGCTCTCACATAGTAAGTGTGAAGTTAAACGTTGTGTGCCTTCCCTGTCACAACTGACCTTTTTGGTTGGGGAAACTGAATCTGATAATAACTACAATGAGAAAGGTCTCCTAAACCAGAACATTCATATTTCATCAGTCAAAGATCTGAAAGGGCATTACAACTGCAACTGTTTTGCATTATAACAATTACTTACAAAGTCCAGCACTTTGTGAGTCTAACAGTTGCTCATAGCTTATTCAGTATTATTTTCATCTTCCTCTGAAAGGGGGGGGGTGTGGTCCCATTTTACAGCAGAGGGAACTGAGGCTCAGAGAAGGAAACTGTGCTGAGATCCTGGAGCTGCCCTGGCCAACATGGCCCTGGTCTGGGCACTTTGCTTCCACTGTTCTGAAAACAAAGGTCGGCCACCTGGTTTCCACAGGGAGCTTGCTGTCACTGTGCTTATGCACAGAGTTGCTGGCTACCCTAAAAATGTGTTCTTCTGGGGTTGTGCTGTAGCTGCCATTTGTCACAGTTCTGGTTTGAGGCAGAAGTGGGAGGGCCAGGATCCGAGGTGAGGCTCTCAGTGATGATGTCATCTGAGATAACCTGAGCCTTCTTCATTTGAGGAGGGCAAGAATTAGCACATATTGCAAGGGAGGGTTCCCAGGAACCTGGCGATAGATCTGCTACCCAGCTCAAATGCGACCAGACTAAATATATCCTGGGTTTTTTTCCACAGCTGTGCTTCCTAATGATCTAGTGAGACCAAGTCCAGAAAAGACCTTCTTTATGGAATCCCAGAAATGCAAACCATCCTTGATAAGGAAAAAAAAAAAAGAGGAGACTTTAAAGCATTGATTACATAGATAACAAATAGATAATTGATAGAAAGTCAGATAGATATTTAAAGAACTAAAGGAAATCACACTAAAGGAATTAAAAGGTGATGTGATGACAATTGCTTAGCAAATAATAAATATCAATAAAGAGATAGAACCAAATGGAAATGTTGGAATTAAGAGTGTAACAACTAAAATGAATATTTACTAGTGGGATTCAAACATAGAACAAGATTTCTATATTTCATTGAAACAAAGTCAGAAAAATTTTGAACCAGATTCTGGTAAGTTAGGTTATATACTGTCAGTCTTAGAGCAACCCTTAATAAAAGAAAAATCCTTGAAGAAATTTCAGTGTTATACTAGAGAATATTCACTTAATACATGAAGAGTAGAGGGACGATTAAAAAATTAATAAAGGCCCTGGCCAGTTGGCTCAGTGGTAGAGCATCGGCCTGGCGTGCAGAAGTCCCAGGTTTGATTCCCGGCCAGGACACACAGGAGAAGCGCCCATCTGCTTCTCCACCCCTCCCCCTCTCCTTCCTCTCTGTCTCTCTCTTCCCCTCCCGCAGGGAGGCTCCATTGGAGCAAAGATGGCCCAGGCGCTGGGGATGGCTCCTTGGCCTCTGCCCCAGGCGCTGGAGTGGCTCTGGTTGCAACAGAGCGATGCCCTAGAGGGGCAGAGCATCGCCCCCTGGTGGGCAGAGCGTTGCCCCCTGGTGGGCATGCCAGGTGGATCCCGGTCGGGCGCATGCGGGAGTCTGACTGTCTCTCCCCGTTTCCAGCTTCAGAAAAATACAAAAAAAATAATAATTAATAAAAACCACAAACAAAATGGTACTTAATAAAACAGAAGATTAGCAAAAGTATAGAAGATTTGAACAACTACACCTAACAAAACTCAAAAAAACAATCCATTCAACAGTGGCAGAATATGCATTTTTTTCAAGCACACAGAAAACAGTTTAAAGCAGTGGTCCCCAACCATCGGGCCGCGGACCGGGACCAGTCCATAGGCCATTTGGTATTGGTCCACAGAGAAAGAATAAATAACTTACGTTATTTCCATTTTATTTATATTTAAGTCTGAACGATGTTTTATTTTTTAAAAATGACCAGATTCCTTCAGTTACATCCATCTAAGTCTTACTCTTGATGCTTGTCTCGGTCATGTGATACATTTATCCGTCCCACCCTAAAGACAGGTCCATGAAAATATTTTCTGACATTAAATGGGTCCATGGCCCAAAAAAGGTTGGGGAACACTGGTTTAAAGGCTAACTCACATGCTGGGTCATTCATTATTTTTATAATTATTAATTTTATTTAGTGGTCTTTATTTTTTGAGTTTGAAGTTTATAGAAAAATTGTGCAAAGAATACAAAATTCCTATATGTCTCCTCTCCCAACGAAGCTTATCTATTATTAACATCTAGAACTACTGTGGTACATTTGTTACAGTTGATGAACCAGTATTAATATACTATTAACTAAAAAGTCCTATTTACATTAGGATTCACAGTTTCATGGCTATTGACAAGGACACGCTGCCAGGTATGCACCACTGCAGTATCCTAAAAAAATAGTTTCACCATCCTGAAAATGTCCTGTGCTCTACCTACTCATTCCTTCCTCCCCTTTCTCCTGGTAACCCCTGATCCTCTCACTGTCTCTACAGCTGTGTCTTTTCCAGAACGTCACCTAGTTGGAATTACAAAGCATGTAACCTTTTCAAACTAGCTTTGTTCACTTAGCAATATGCTTTTAGGTTGATTGGGTTGGCTCAGAGTCCCAACTCTTGGCCTTTCTGGTGACAAACCCCATCCTGTCACTTTCTAGGAGCCTATCTCATTAGCATAAACTCAAGTGAGCTTTGGGAGCTCAAGGATAACGAAAACATTTGTATGATATGAAATTCTAAGGCTTTAGATTCTGGCTGCTAAGAACCAGGGAGAAAGCCCAGTCAAATTCTTGAATACGTTATAATATTTTTATCTTGAATTGATGTTACATTTTATTAAATATTTCTTCGGCATCTATTGAGATGATCATAATATTTTTCTAATAATACAGTGAATTATATTTATTGATTTGTAAATTATAAATCCCACTGTATTTCTTAAAAACAAACGAACAAAAAACAAAAGCCTAAACTGTTTATGATTTTGAAGCAGGATAAAAGGCTTCTGACAAGTTGACAAGTACAATGAGGAAGTAAGAGCAGACATCGCAGACCAATAAGCCGCGAGGCCTCTCATCAGCGCCCTGTCTCCTGGCACAATCAAAGAGAAATGGTTCATGGCAGGAGACTTTCGTGGTGGTTGCAGAAGTCAGCAACAACAAGAACTGGCTAAAACCAGGTCAACCCAAGACGGATGAAAAATTGACCAGACAACAACCTCAAAGCTGTGTTTATTATAAATGAAATTTTATTTTATTATAAGGTTAATTTTATAAACTAAAGTGAAATTTAATTTTATTATAATAAAAACTGACAGCACAACTAGAAAAGGGGGTCAAGTGGGAGATAAATGCCATGATACTTCAGAATGGATCCTATTAGGAACAAGACGACCCCCCCAACCAGAAGGCAGAGACAGAATCTGGCACCCCAGAATTCAGGAGGGACCCACTCTAGCAAACACATAAAATCCCAAGAACTAACTGACTGACCAAGGCGGCAACTCATTCACAAGTTGGCAAGAGTCTATACACTACAGCAACTTGTACTTTTGCTTCTCACAGTGGTGCCCTGTAAGACTGGCCACCAGGGGGCAGTAGGTGGTGCCAGCCAGCCCCTGGCTTAACCCCTCTGCTCCTGTCTCAGGGAACCTGAATTTTGGCCTCTTTCTCTTAACCTAAATAAAATTTGCTTTCACTTTCACTCAGCTCTTGAATTCTTTTGTGCATGAAGTCAGGAACCTGCAGGTCATGGACGGCTCAGCAGCCATGTTTTGGGCCTGTCTCCAGTGACAACACCGTACCTTCTGTAGATCCGACTTGCTAGTATCATGTTCTCTGTGCTCTTGATAACGACTGGCTCATAATTTATTTCGTTAGGTTTTGGTATCATGTTTAGGCTGTCAAATGGAGGCATTTTAATTTTTTTTTAAATAAGCAATCCAAAGCCTAGAGGATGTGAACATCGTGCCTAACATGATCAAATACTTGTTTCAGAGCAGTCAAAACATGTTTCAGCGTCCTCAGTTTTAAGATGTTCTTATTTGAACAAGTTTTTTCAGTCTGGTATTTCAGGCGTTTATGTACAAAAATCATTTGCCTTCTTAAGAGGGATGCTTTGAGGGGGAAACTGTGACTTATCCAGCTTTTGCACACAGTAGGCATCTCCTACTTGCTGGAGGAAGCACGAGTGTTGGATCGGGTGACAGTTTGAGAGTCAAAGCAGAGGAAGGGAACCTGCTAGAAGACACCATACACTGCAAATAGCTGGTTAACATTTCAAATGGAATGAGTTCAAAAAGCAGTTGCTTTTATCATTTTTGTTGCTGGTTTCTTTTTTGTTTTGTTTTGTTTTTGTTTTTGTTTCGATTTTGGTTTTGTCTTACATGACCCTCATGCTCAGGGAATCGGGTTGACCATGCCCTTCAGAGTCTGGCACATAAGGATGACCAGTCTGTGCCCAGCACCTTGTCTTCTGTCTACTGCTATTTCCCCTCCTTCTGCATGATGCCCACACCCACCCTGCTCCCTCTGCCCAGAGGAACCCACCCCAAAGTATTTGATATATGACTTTGGAGATAACAAACTTTTGCACATGTTTATAGCCTAGGAACATGTACAGCTTCTTTTTTTTTTTATGTGCTTGCATGTTTTATTTTTTTAATTTATTGATTGATTTTAGAAAGGAAGGGAAAGAGACAGACAGAAACATCACATCTGTTCCCCCACAACCTTTGTATATCAGGGCGATGCTCTAACACCAGGGGTCCCAAACTACAGCCCTGCTGGCTGCATGCGGCCTCCTGAGGCCATTTATTGCGGCCCCCGCCGCACTTCTGAAAGGGACACCTCTTCCATTGGTGGTCAGTGAGAGGAGCAGAGTTCCCATTGAAATACTGGTCAGTTTGTTGATTTAAATTTACTTGTTCTTTAGTTTAAATATTGTATTTGTTCCGTTTTGTTTTTTTACTCTAAAATAGATATGTGCAGTGTGCATAGGGATTTGTTCATAGCTTTTTTTATAGTCCAGCCCTCCAATGGTCTGAGGGACAGTGAACTGGACCCCTGTGTAAAAAGTTTGGGGACCCCTGCTCTAGCCAGCTGAACTCTCCGGCCAGTGCTGGATGTTTTATTTTAATGTGCTAAAGTTGTACTATACTATGAATCATGTTTTGTCTTTTACCTTGTCTTTTATTCATTTCCCTGTTGCTCTTGTCCACTAGTTCCCCATGTTCCTCCAGTAGTATTCTTTGTCCTCCATTTCATGCTTACCCATTCTTCTTTCGCACTTGTGAATAACCTCCCTCCCATCAGGGCTGCCAAAGATTCCATGAGCCAATGCTTGGGACTGCTGTCATCGTAGCCACAGAGCTTCTGTGAGCAACACAACTAGACTAGGCTGGTGTCCGCATAAGATGCCAATACCACAGAAACAAGACAGGTGCAGATGGGCTGAGCGTCTGTAGGAGATGAAGGTCAGAAAGGGACTAGATCCAACTGTGCTAAGGACATTTATTGGGCACCACTGGGTTCGGCAAATGCCAGATGCTACTCAAAGTGTGAAGGGGAAAAAAAGCAGATGGAGAAAAAATCCTTACACCAGGGAAAGTGACAGCTGTCTGAGAGAGAAGAGAATCACAGAGGTAGGACCTGAGGACTAGTGAGAGGTCCTGAAGGTCCTGAATCCAGCTAACGTGTGTTCTGGCCTCACAGTGTGCTGAGGAGTTGGTCAGCTGACGGCACAGTCTGCTCAGGGTAGTGGGGTCAGGATGGGACCTGCTAATGGCTCTCCTGGGATAAGAACATGGTGTCCAGATCTCATGATGGATGGCACTTTGGAAATCAGAGGTTATGTTCCATTTTAAGAGATTTTGGTATAGTGAAAACAGATTATTGTTTATCCAGTTCTGTGAAGGGGTGTGTGTGTGTGTGTGTGTGTGTGTGTGTGTGTGTGTGGTTTGTGTAGGTGTGGAAACACATATGCATATCCATTTGTGAAATTGGGATCCATAATTCTCTCTCCTTCTAATCTTTGGCAATGAAGCAGGGTGCTTCTGTCCTTGAGCCTTGAGTACAGTCAGTCATAAACACAGAGTAATGGAGACTGTGGTCCCATTACCTGACTTCCTCACCTATAAGCACATAAAAGTAGCATTCTCTGTCCAGCAGTGCAGGCAAGAAGGCGTTAGTTGAACAGCCAGGAGACTTGTCTTCCACATTATTGGACTCTTGGGCCTCGGGCAAGGCAGGTACCACCTTTGGCCCCCATTTTCACATTTGCAAATTTGGTCAGAGGTGTTATATTGAGGTCCCTAAGGTGCTTTTCTATTCTGAAATTTTATATTTTTTTTGTTGTGGTTTAATCTTGCCAATTAACATGCCGCGTGGCTGAGCTGGGTGCACAGACACCAAAGAGTCTAAGGGAGGGATGGGTTAAGGGCAGACGGAGGTTTGTGGGTCAGCCAGAGAAGCAGGCATTTCAGTCTGAGCACCAAGAGGCCCACAATAACAAAATGCCAGGAGAGAGGACCCAGAAGAAGAGAAGATACAGGCTGGGGAGTAGGGCAGGCAGGGTCTGGCCACAGGGAGCATGGACCAGTGAATATATCCTAATCTCATCAGGACTATACCAGGTAGAGTGCTTAGAGTAGGTAGCTAGATGACAATGAAAGAGGAGGGAGCAATAGTGGCTAAGCTTAATCAGTTCAGAAGCGACAGCTTCACTCACACTCCAGGGGGTAGCAGCATTGCCTACCAAGGGGATTAACACCCACCCCTCAGGTTCCCAGTATGGGCCCAAGCGCAAGCCTGGGTACGGCAGCCTAACAGCAGCCAGAGCGCAGCTGGGGACAGAGGCTAAGCTAGCCGGACAGGGACAGGGACAGGGACGGAACTGAACTACGAACCAATGGCACAGAACTTCTGGACCTTAGCCCTACTTCTGGGCTTGATGATGACAAGGCTGGACTTCTTCTACAGCAGGATAGATGGCAATGGGACACCGGAAACCTCGGGACAATCTCCTAATTCCAATAAACCTTACCGTTACCCACAGGCAGATTTAACAGCAGGTGCACCGGGTGTGTGCCCTGGGACCTGACTTCTGAAGGGCCCAGCAAAACCCCAACTTTACTCTTTTTTCTAATGTAAGGGGCCCAATATTTTCTTCTGCGCCTAGGGCCTCAACCAACCCTAATCCGCCTCTGCCATTGCCCTGCATCCTTCCATGCATGGGTGCCCCAGAAATGCTTTTCTGGAGACTCTAGGACAGGGGTCCCCAAACTTTTTACACAGGGGCCAGTTCACTGTTCCTCAGACCGTTGGAGGGCCGGACTATAAAAAAAAAAAACTATGAACAAATCCCTATGCACACTGCATATATCTTATTTTAAAGTAAAAAAAAAACAAAATGGGAACAAATACAATATTTAAACTAAAGAACAAGTAAATTTAAATCAACAAACTGACCAGTATTTCAATGGGAACTATGCTCCTCTCACTGACCACCAATGAAAGAGGTGCCCCTTCTGGAAGTGCGGCGGGGGGCGGATAAATGGCCTCAGGGGGCTGCATGCGGCCCATGGGCCGTAGTTTTGGGACCCCTACTCTAGGAGAACCTTGTTTTGACTGAGACCAGAATTAATTCAGGGGACATCAGACAGCAGTCCTGGAGCGGGGAACTCAGCGGCATCTCGCTTCATTGAGCTGAGTCCGCCCTCATCCCCTTCCCTGAGAATCTGAGGACCCAGAGGGCTGATGGAAGGAACATTTTAACTCAGCCTTTAGGAGGCATAGGAAGAGCTAGTAATGACTTGTTTAGATTGAAAATTAGAACTGCTTTGCTTAGAGAGGGCCCTGGTGATGACTCATTTACCATGAGTTACACCCCTCAGTGATTCTTGAAAGCTGAGTAAATAAAACATTTACTATTTTAGAATCTCCTCTGAGCAAGACAGATATTTATACAGAAAACAAGAAAGGCATTAACTTGCCCCTCTTGAAGTGGGCCCTGTGAAATCTTGCTTTGAATGAGCAGTGTTTATACTCGGAGCTTACCAGCGCTGCCTCTGAAGTCAGACATGGCTGAATCCCAGATCCACCGGCCCCCACTGTGTGGTCTTGGGCAAGGCAGGGAATGTCTACAAGCTTCATATGTGGGATGATATCTTCCTCACATTGTGGTTATGAGGAATAAGCTAACAACAATGTCCATAGGATGAGGGCGCAACAATGGCGGTTATAATGATTCAACCACTAGTCTGTTGGGCTCCCGACAAAAGGAGGCCGGGGGAAGACCTACGGATTAAACATATGACACTCTCAGAGCTGGAGATGGAGTTTTAACAAAAAGCCAACGGTTTATGGGAGTCAGTGAGCCTCTCTCATCACAAAACAGGTGGAGATTTGCCTAATAACGGCCCTGGCCAGTGGCTCATGGATAGAATGTCATCCAGCACACCAGAGGTCACAGATTTGACCCCTGATCAGGGCTTGTACAAGAAGCAATCAGTGAGTATACAAGCAAATGGAACAACTAAAGTGAAACAAGTTGATGCCTCCCTCCCTCTCTGTCTCTCCTTTCTCCTCTCTCTCTCTCTCTCTCTCTCTCTCTCTCTCTCTCTCCATTTCCCTCAAATCAGTGGGAAAATTAAACTGAACTTTTAGGGGGGAGAAGATTTGATAGTACAAATATAGAACAAATTATGCCTAACCAGGCAGTGGTGCAGTAGATAGAGTGTCGAACTGGGACCCAGAGGACCCAGATTTGAAACCCTGAAGTTGCTGGCTTGAGTGCAGGCTCATCTGACTTGAGCACAGGCTCATTCAGCTTGAGCGCAGGGTCACTGGCTTGAGTGTGGGATCATAGACATGACTCCATGGTAACTGGCTTGAGCCCAAAGGTCACTGGCTTGAAACCCAAGGTCGCTGGCTTGAGCGAGGGGTCACTTGCTCTGCTGGAGCCCCCCGGGTCAAGGCACATATGAGAAAGGAGTCAGTGAACAACTAAGGTGCCGCAACAAAGAATTGATGCTTCTCATCTCTCTCCCTTCTTGTCTGTCTGTCTCTATCTGTTCCTCTCTCTGTCTCTCTCTGTCTCTGTCTGTCTCTCTCTGTCTCTCTCTCTCTCTCTCTCTCTCTCTCACACACACACACACACACACAACACAAATCAGAATGGAGCCTGACCACAAATAAGAGGCTATTGTGAGCCAGCTGGTCTCCCACTTCACATGCCCTCCACGGAAGGGCTAGTCCTCTGGGAATGTCTTCCCAGCCTCCTGAGCTTGTCCTTTTCTGGCACTGCATTGAAGGGGAGGCTGGCTTCTCTGAGATGCTCAAGCTCTGCTTCTTCGTGAACCAAGGGATACTGAGTCTTGCTTCCAAGAGCCACAGACACTCCCCTTCACAGTCATTCATATGTAAACGCTGTTTTATCCAGTGAAAATCCTTGATCCAACCCAACAAAAGGCTAGAGGTCTTCTTGTTGCCGGTGGAAATGGGGTCCTGTCATGGAGTCATGAGAAAAGCATTTCCAGAGACCCAAACATGGGAGGTTGAGGTGTTGTAGTAAGGCTTATTGGGACAGACTTGAGAGGCTGCAGCCAGGTTCCCGTATCTCATCTTCTTTCATCCAAGTGTGGAATAAGTCAAGCTTTGTCTTCACCAATCCCAGAAGAAAGGCCAGGTCAGAGATTCCATGCCATTGGTTCAGTCCATATCAAAGCTTAGTCCAGTTGAGTCTTTGCTCCTGTCCGGCTAGGGTAGTCTCTGTCCCTGGCTGCGCTAGGCTGGTGCTGCACTGCCGTACCCAGGCTCAGATGTGGAGCCTCCCAGTGTCCACTCGTTTCCTTCCAGGACTTGGAGTCTGTGCTGTGGGTGGGGCCTCATGGCTGCTATAAAGAGAGAGCACATGAGCACCCGGGTTGTGCGTGTGTTACCAAGCAAGAGAGAGAAAGAAAGAGCTTTGTTAAGCTTGGAGTATATTATCTGAGGCTTGGGAAGAACCAGGCACTTTTTTCAAACTAACCAATCAACTTCCCAGTCCTTGGTGGGACCCAATCAACTTCCCAAACAATCTATTTCCTAGATCTTCTGGGGTTCTGAGTCCCTCATCCAATCCATTCCTTCTCCCAGGCTAGACTGACAGGTCTTTATGGTTGCCATCTATGCTTCTGCTGTACATGTGCCCAGCACAGGAATTTCCCCTTTATTGCTTTACCTTTCCCTTGGTCCTCCGGGATAATGGCCAGTTGGACCCCAGGGAGTCTGAAAAGCTGGACCTTCCTGCCTCCTCAGGAGAGCTAATCCCCTTGGCAGGACAGTGCTGTAATCCCCTGGGAGCCTGTGAATGCTGCAGCTTCCCAGTAAAGCAGGCTTATTATCTGATTCAGCTCCCTTGTTGATTAGGCTGCTTAATGTCTGATTTTTTTTTTTTTGCTTCCTTCCTTTATCAATATCTAGCTACCTGCGCTAACAATTTTAATATTCAAATGTAGCAAAGAACAGAATTTGCTGGGAGGAAATCATCTTGCTCCTTCCGAAGCCAAATATGAACTAGAAGCGCCCTCTTAGAGCCTCCAGCCCTCATGAAGAGGGTGTAAGGGCTTGTACCTCTCCTCCCCTGGGTGATTGGGCAGTAAGACCTGGCCTGACGGGTTGAGGGTGGTGGATAAGGCTTCTGTATGCTGAGCTAGATCCAGGGGACTTGGTTCCCTCTGGAGGACAGTGCAGGAATTGTATATCTCGCAGTCTCAGCCTGACCTGTCTGCAGGGCCTTTGGTCACTAATTCCAGCCCCGGACTCCTTACATGGATTTCAACCAGCCTCCCGAGGGCCCTGCCTGATAGCACCTGGTCTCATGCCCATCCTATGCAGGGGGAAAGGCCCAAGGGGGCAAAGTTTTGACCAACAGAAATCATCACAGATACGTTCTTTCCTCTTACTTCCCTGGTAAAGTGTCCTGAGACAGTTTGCACGGCCTCCACAGACCGCCCTCTAACAGACCAATCAGCTGTGCACAGCAGTCTCCCAGTATGCGTTCCCGTCCTGGTCCACCTGGCCCGCTAGCTTCAGCCCCCTTGTTTCTCAGATCTCATCCCCTCATCAAGGACAGGAGCCCTATTCCTCAGGCTCTACTGTTTGGGAAGCACAGTCTAACACAAAGCTTTCACTCCAAGTAAGCTAGTCTCATGCAAACCATAGGGACCACAAATTCTAGTAGTTCCCCACACCTCTAAAATGTCCTCAGCTTGACCCAGAGCACCCGTGTTATTGACGCTTATAGGTCACCTTGCTTGGAATGATTTACACAACCAGCCTGTGGGCAGGAGGTGAAGGATGCTGGGCTTCCATTGACTGGCATCTCCCATGTCCATCTCTCCTTCACCTCTCCATGTTCCCAGGCTATCTCCCAGAGTCCGTTTGTTTCCTTCAGGATAATGCTTACTGATGGCTCCTCCCATCCCTCTGAACTTACAGCCAGAATCCTGGAGTTGTCGTCGACACTCCAGTCCAAACAGGTAATTTGTCACCAAGGCCTGTCAAGTCAATCCACCAGGTCATCCTGACTCTGTTCACTTCTCTGCACCTCCGCTGTCATACCCTGGTCCGAGTTTCCATCACTTGTCCGGGATGCACAGCCTCTAATTGTTCCCACATCCTCTCTTGTCTCCTTTCAGACAACTCTGCTTTTGGTTGCTAATCTCAGCCCCCCCCCCCATGCCATGTGTTCTTGCCCATTTAATACCTCTCAAAAAACTTTCCATCACTCCTAATAGTAATTCTTAATTAATTCAAAATGTCTCAGCATGGCCTATAGGGCCCAGAAAACTCTGACCCTTGCCAGTCTCCTTAGGATCATCTCATGCCACATGCTTATTTCCCTACGTGCCAGGCACAGTGGCATTCACTCCTCGTGCCTCACGCATGCTATACCCCTACTTTTTGTCTGTCCCTCTCCTCTTCCCCTGGCTTAGCTGGGTTCTACTCATTCTATAGGTCTCAAAAAGATATGACTTACTCAGGGAAGCCACTCTGATCACAACTCAAATGTGTCCTATAAAGCGCACCCTCTCCTCCTTCTGTGCTTTCATAGTATTCTAGAATGCCTCTGCTATCATTTTAATCGCTGTTTTAATTAGCTGTCTTTCTGTGTGGTCATTGGTTTGTTTCAGGTCTTGTTTTCTTGGTATCTATAGGCTTCAAAAAAGCAGGGGCTGTGTGTCTTCTTTGCCAGCACATCCACATGTCTGACACAGCATAGACCTTCCATTAAAAAATGATTATCACCTGACCAGGCGGTGGCGCAATGGGTAGAGCATCAGTCTCTGGGATGTTGAGGACCCAGGTTTCAAACCCTAAGTGTGAGCTCACCAGCTTGAGCGCAGGGTCACTGGTTTGAGCATGAGATCATAGATATGACCTCATGGTCACTGGCTTGTGACCAAGGTAGCTGGCTTGAGCAAGGGGCCACTAGCTTGACTGGAGGCCCTCTGCTCCCCAGTCAAGGCACATATGAGAAAGCAATCAGTGAACAAGTAAGGTGCCACAACTGAGTTGATGCTTCTCATCTCTCTCCCTTCCTGTTCGTTCTTCTCTCGCGTGCTCACGGAAAAAAAAAAAAAAAGTCTCCTGAATGAGTAATGCACCTCTATTAGGAGCAATCAGAGAAACACTTAGAAAATCAAAAAAGCATATGCCAGACAAAACAAAACAAAGCAAAGCAAAATTAAACAAAGCAAGTTCTAAAATGAAACAAAACAATCACTAACATGGATTCTTTGTGGGAAAATCTGTTTGAACTAGTGAGCAGTATAACAGATGGGCATTTTAAAGACAAATAAATATGTTTTTATAGATTGCAGAAATGTACATAAACTCTGGTATGACAGTTTCCTTTTATAATTTAGTACCTAAAACATTTCACCCCTTTTAAAGAAATGATATATTCTCTTTTATCAAATACTGAGAGGCATGAAGATTTGTTTTTCCCATTTCTTAATAGAAGTCCAGAAAACCACGCTAAATTCATTATTTAATTACAGTACCATTGTTGGCTTTTCTGGTCATTATACTTACCCTTTTTTATTATTTAATTTTCTATTTCAGTTAATTAAAAAAAAAACTCACTATCCATATATTTGACTTTTTTTTTTTTTAATGAAAGGAGGGGAGATAGTGAGACAAACTCCCCCATGCATTCTGACCAGGATCCACCCAGCAACCCCTGTCTGGGGCCAATGCTCAAATCTACCAAACTATTTTTAGCTCCTGAGGCTGATGTACTCCGACAAACTGAGCTATTCTCAGCACCCGGGCCACGCTGGAACCAATCGAACCACTGGCTGTGAGAGGGGAAAAGGGAGAGAAGAGGAAGGGGAGAGAAGCAGAAGGTCGTTTCTCCTGTGTGCCCACACCGGGAATCCAACCCAGGATGTCCAAACACAGAGCCAATGCTCTATGCACTGAGCCAATCAGCCAGGGCCTACATATTTGACTTTAAGAATGCAAATAAAATATTATCTAGTAAAGGTCTCTGGAAGACATGTTAATATCTAGGCAAAACTGAGGGTTTTCATAATATAAAACTGTATGCTTATGGTGCTTTATATGTTTTTTATTTTAAGCAGCTTAAATGTTCTTATTAAATCTCTCTTTTTTTACATTTTCTGAGCAAATCTTTTTAAAACACATAACAGAAAAATAAAGACAGCATTTTGAAAGAACACAAATTATAATGTAAGGAAACCCATATTAATGTTGTTTTTCCTTGTTTGTTTAGGCTACAATTTTATTAAATGCCAGTGAAACCATGACTTGGTGGCAATAGGGACACTGGGCACAGCTTCCCAGCCTTCAGAGGGGCCCAGGCCCGGCCTCCCAGGTGTTCAAAACAACCCCCCACCCCCACCCCGGGAGCTAGAGCACTTCCTTCCTGGAGGATGTCAGATGGAAATGAGCAAGGAGACCTTTGTGGGTCTCCTTCTGTGGGGTAGGTCTAATGCAATTTGTTATTTCTAGGAGGGACCGATTAGTATGCGTAAGAGCTTCCCTCACTTTGGGGACCCTTTTGCAAAAGAGGAAATCACAGAGTTAGGCAAGAGACACCCATTTCTATGAAGAAGGATCTGAGACCTTACAGAGAAGAGACAGGATATTCACACCCTCAGCTGAGGGAGGCACGTGCTTGATCTTGGTCAGGCGACAAGACTTTTAAGGAGTATGCTCTATTCCTGTGGGGGCACAACATCAAGGTCAAACCTGGGGTCGGAATTCACACAGTCCCCTACTGACCTACTGGCTGTGACAACAGGCAAGTTATTTAGCACCTCAGATGCTCCTAACAAACACTAACCTGCAGCTGGTTGTAGGAACTAAATGAATACTACATGTTGTTGCCTGGCCCAATGACTGGCACAGACATAGGATGGGAACTCAGTTGTTGGCAATGACCATGATTGTTTTAGTTTTCCTCATAAATCATCCAGGCTCCGTAGGAAGAGAAAAAAAAAAACTTTAATTAACAAGAAAAGGTTTTTAATGTTTAAGACAATTGATGTCTCCAGGCAGCATTTGTTTAATTGGCAGTGAGTTTTAAAGGAAGCTGTCCTTTATTTCTAGTCTTTGGCAGAGTTACTAATGTAATCACTCTCTCGTACATAACAGGAGACGCGGTTCAGCCCAAGCAGAGCCGGGTCATTGTGTGCGCAGCAGAGTTGTAACTAAAATTTGTTAAACCCAGTCCACTGCCTACTGAGAGTCCTTCCTACATTTAAGGTATTGTTTAAGAATGAATCACTTGGATTTTGAGAAAACTCAACAATGAAGGGAAGGAAACTGGTCTTGTTCTGTTTCTGTTTTTCAAAAAAAAAAATTCTTTTGAGAGAGAAAGGAAGGGAAAAGAGAGAGAAAAGAGAGGAAGAGAGAGAGAATCAATTTGTTGTTCCACTTTATTGTGCCTTTGATTGCTTCTCGTATGTGCCCTGATCAGGGCTCAAACCGCTGACCTTAGGTTCAAGCCAGTGACCTCAGGGTCAAGGCGGCAACCCTGGAATTGAACCGGCAACCCCAGTCTCAAGCAGTCGACCCTGGGATTGACCTGCAACCTTGGCACTCCAGGACAGTGTTCTATCCACTGCGCCACTGGCCAGGGATCTTGTTCTGTTTCCTGATCTGGATGAGCAGTTGTACTCAACTCATAAAAATATATCGTTTTACATGTATATGCACACCATATATGTGTGTTTTATGTTTCAGTAAAGTTGAGAAATGTTTTGTGTGGCTTTGCTTGGCTTTGTCTTGTTTGGTTTTAGTTTTATTTTAATGTAAGAAAAGAAGTTCTGAGAAGGGAGTCTCTCACCTTGTCACCAGTCTATACAAGAGAAAATTTTTTTGCTGAACACTTGTTAAGAATGGCAAGACTTTATTTGTACCGCTGCAGTAGAGGGGAGAGACTTTAGTATAGAGTTGAGCTCACCTCTGAATACAACAGAGACAGTTGGGGATTTATAGCCAAGCAGCAGAGTGAGGGGTCAGTGGGTTGAAGTTACTAGAAGGAATCTGAATAGATATCAAGGGTAGAGGGATTCTTGCTGAATTGTCCTAACAGGATTTGTGCCAAAGTCAGACCAAGGACTTAGACATCAAGGATAAGAGGTAAGAAAATTAATCAGATTATCAAGGATGAGGTGTTCTTGCTAAACTGATTTAGCAGGAGTCTTTACTAAAATTGGGGTTCAAAGACCAAGGTCAAGACCTAGAGTAAAAGAGGACTCAAAGGTACCTCTCTAAGTTTGGTCAAGGCAAGATCTTTGTCACCCACTGAGTTCTGACCCTATTGTCCTGCTGAGCTACAGGAGGGCCTCAGTCTGGGAGAACGAAGGAGGAGCCGTTGTGTGGACCCTTTCCTTAAGAAGAGTCAGTTACAAGGTCAGACCAGGGGCCTGGCATAAAAGCCTTGTGTGTAGGTGAAGCCTGAGGGTTTGAAGCAGTACTCCAAGGAGTCTAAACCTGCTCACAGCACTCTCAAGTTGAAGGTGACCCCGACTTCTGCCATGAGGAGCAGTGTGGAAAGGCAGGGGGCTGCCAGTGGGGAGCTCTGGGGCCGCCCGCGGTTCTAAGAGCAGCCAGACCTGAGGGACTAATTACATTCAGCAGAGCAGGAGAGGTCCCAGGCCCCTGGAGCCACGCTGCACAGGTTCAACTATGTGGGTGTACTTCACCTCACAAAACCTCAGTTTGCTCATCTGTAAAAATGGGGACAGCAGTGTCAGGAAGGCCCAGTGCGGGGAGAACAAGCTGAACCCACAACTGCCTTCACGTGGTGGGCTGGCATCACGCGCTACAGCAGTAGCAAGAAATCCACCCACACTGATTTCTGATGTGTCCTCACCTCAGCCAAATGGGTGTTGCGGCTGTGGCCCCCCAGGACAGCATGGTGTAGCTGGTAGGTCATGGGGGCACGGGAATTGTCCTTCCAGGGCCAGAAGGTGAGGCTGCTGAGTCAGGATAACTGCACATGACCTCATTGGTGCTCACAAGTGGGAGAGCCTGAGAACATGCAGATGACGTTCACACCGCCTTATATACATGATAACGAGTTGGGGTCCCCAGTAAGGAACTGGAGGGGACTAAGTGCTTGGAGAGGGTGTGTCTAGTATGTGGCAAAGCCTGTGTACAAGTATGTTTCTGGCCCCTACTCCAGTGCTTGTTGCCCCCCTCACCCCCACCCCGAGTTGACTCTCCTGAGGTGTCAGTGGCTCAGCCCCAGGCCCGGGTCCACACACACACAGAGATGCCCACCGAGTCCTGGGGGAAACAGAGATATCTGTCATCGTTTCACGACCTGGTCCTTTGGGCATACAGAAAACATTGATTCATTTCTGTGGATGCTTTAGAAAACGTTTCTTCTTATGATGTGACTCCACACGTACCAGTATCATGTGCATTAGCTGGTGTAGCAGGACCACCTTCTCCTAGCTGGTGGTGGAGGGAGCTCAGGCCATCTGCAGTACCGGGGCCTCCCAATCACACTGTGCCTTTAAAAACATAGGGGTGTGATTTGTACCAAGTAGATCCGGACACAGAGGGGGAGCTAGGGCAGGGTCCAGCCGGGGCAGGGGGGCCATAGTCATCAGGATGTGGTTGAGGGAGGGAAGCAGTTTTTGCAGAAGCCCCTGGCAGATCATTTATCAGAGGGTTTCTCTGTGGATTACATTAACAAGTCTCACAGAACCAGTCGGTTGTGGGAGTAACAATTTCTTGAGTATTTTATCCTAAGGCAGCAATAAATTAGAGGCCTCTAATATCTGAATGTGAGGATCTCATTACAGTGATGAATGACCTCTCCTGCTTTCATTAGTTTAGAGTCCAAATAGAAGAGGCAGACGTGGCAGCCTCCAGAGACGCGAAGCGCCTGGCCGGACAGATAGCCCAAGAGACTTGCATTTAGAGACAGATGAAGCCGGTCCGAGAAGCACAAATCATGCCAAGGACTGAGTAAATAAATACCTAACAGATCCAGCTGAGCCAAAGCTCAACAGAAGGATGGTACCCTGGTTTTGGAGAGCCCCTGCCTCTCCCTGACAGCTCTGTCAACAGCGGAAGATCAATGGCTAAGAAGTCCTGCCTCTGCCTCCAATATTTGTCCCACAACCTTGGACCAGCCACTCACCTTCTAGGAGCTGCAGTGTCTTTTATGTTCACAATGCTTTCCTTCTCAGAGAGTCTACAACTTGATGGATTGTTTCAAAGTGTGTAGGCGAGTTCGTCCTAGGTTTTTCAGATTGGACATTGGATGCATCGGCAATGGACCAAGGTGAAGAGAGAGCCAGAGGGGAGGGAAGGAGCGTGTGCATCTGGTTCCCTCCGATGTCTCATCTCAGGGTCCTTGGCTGGGTGTCATCCCTCCTACACAAAGGATATGGCGTATACCGGTATCATGCTTCTGTAATCATGTTTTCCATGAAAACAAAGTATTTTTCCCTCTAGACACAGTCTTTTATTTTGAGTTTCAAAGAGTACTAATCTACCTCTCTGTGTGTCTACAATACACACAGAGCATTTTGCTTTCAGCCATCACAGTTACTCATTCTGGAGTTACCTTTCAGCTGTAAATAACTATAAACCTGAGCCAAAAAAAAAAAAAAAATGAGGTAGCTGTTTTCTGGCATTTATCAACAGGTGGCATAAAACTATAGACAAAGGGAAGGAATGCATAGGGTCACCCCCGTAGTCACCAAGGTTTTCCGCCTGGTGGCAGATAATATATATAGCGAAGGAAGGCAGAGTGAGCCGAGGGCAGAGCTCAGATTGGAGCCTGGCCTGCAAACATGGTGGACACGTGGGGCTCGGAGGAGGCAGGGAAGCAGAAGTCTGCGTGGAATGCTCCCATGAGCTTAGCCCTTGTCCCTCGGCTGGCTGAGTGTGTGCCAGTTCATACTCCACAGATCTGGTAGAGATGGTCTCTGTGGGCTGAACAGAGACATAAGAGGCCAAATAGCTCTGGAAACTTTGGAATTCCACCCGGTAAAATGGAGAACAGCTCAGCCTCTTTGACCAGACCCAGAAAAAGCCACATCTTAGAAATAAGAGACATGACTTGTAGGAAGGCCTCCCCTTGGAATAAATTGTGAATGGAAACAGAAATAGTTAGGTCATAATAAGAAATAAAAAACTAAGCCTGATAGAACCAAAAGGCTCTGGAATTTAACTGCTTCTACTATAAAATGTAATGGAGGACAACACAATCTAGACTAGTCCCTCTCTGACACCTGATGCTGGTGATTCAGGTTTTTTCTTCTTTATCTCTCAATCAGTCTTTTTAGATGTTTATCAGTTTTACAATCATCCACTAGTAGCTGCTATGTCTTTCCTTCTTCTACTGTTTTTTCTGTATTCTTCCCATTCCTTCTGCTCACTGAGATCTAACCAAGTGGCCTGGTATCTGTCAGAAGCCCATGACTTGACATTAGGTATTTATCATTTCAAGATGTGGCCCATCAGACAACTACTCTCTACCCCAAATCTCTTCTACTTATTTTGTTAAACAATATGCTTTTTAGTCATTGCTGAAAATAATTGATTTTTTTTTTTGGTACTATCATGACTCAGGTTGGGACCTGGACTCTACAGCTCATTTATTATATCCTGTGTCCTCTGTTTATTCTAGTGTGAAATTGTTTTTCAGATGCTAATTAATTCTGCCACGGCTTTCTTCTTTTGTTGGATAATTTGCGATGCTTGGAGAGAAGATGCCAACTGCAGGAGCCTGCTCTCAGAGGTGTCACTGCAGGTTTGCCAGACACTGGCTCTTACATTGTCTTTTGTCACTCAGCCAAGTCCATTGTCCAGCATTCACTGCTGATGGCTGGCTTTCCTGTGGGGATGAGCAATGACCCTAACAGCCTCTCTTAGATTGAATGTGTGGCTTTAAAGATCTGCAGCAGAGAGAGAGTAGAAGATCGTAAGTCGAATGTGACCAAGTCTTTTCCTTCTCACCTTCTCACTGAAGAAAAGGGCAGACTGTCTTAAGGATCAAGGCTGAGCTAGGGCATGTCAGGCTGGGCTAGAGCTCCTCGGATCATGAGTGAGTGGGCAGAAACTCCAGAATCTATTCAATGCAATGTAAATAAGGTCGACTATAGTTATCGTCTTTTTGAGGTCTTATCTCAGAAGTCATTAGAACTGTTCACTTAGATCTTGTCAGATGTAACACCTAGACCCTCCCATTCAGATGGGACCAGAACTGAGGGTAATGGATCTGACTACTGATACAAGTAGAGGATGTTGGCTAGCTGGCCAGGAAGCAGGTCTAAGTGTGCATGGCAACGGTGGACCAAAGGAACAATGGAAGATGGCGCTCAAGGTTAAGTAACAAAGAGTGCTCTAGACACAGAGGGGGTGGGATTTGGGAGCACAAGCAGGTGGCCTCATGGAATAGGAACCAAGTCACCAGCCTGTAACTGAGGACTAATACTCAGAAGGGCAGGAAATGACAAGGCAGACCTTGGGACTCGGGACAGCTGTGAGATATAAGAATGTTCACTATGCCCTGGCCGGTTGGCTTAGTGGTAGAGCGTTGGCCTGGCGTGCAGAAGTCCCGGGTTCAATTCCCGGCCAGGGCACACAGGAGAAGCACCCATCTGCTTCTCCCCCGCCCCTCCCCGTCTCCTTCCTCTCTGTCTCTCTCTTCCCCTCCCGCAGCCGAGGCTCCATTGGAGCAAAGATGGCCCGGGCGCTGAGGATGGCTTCGTGGCCTCTGCCTCAGGCGCTAGAGTGGCTCTGGTCACGACAGAGTGACGCCCTGGATGGGCAGAGAATCGCCCCCCTGGTGGGCGTGCCAGGCGGATCCCGGTTGGGCGCATGCGGGAGTCTGTCTGGCTGCCTCCCCGTTTCCAGCTTCAGGAAAAAAAAAAAAAAAAAAAGAATGTTCACTAAAGCAGGGTCCAGGGTAGAAAGCTGGTCATAAGTGTTGGGGCCCAGAGTGGGGGTGGGCTTAGAAACCACATTGTCAGATTCTGATCACTGGGCCAGCATTGGACAAGAAGTAAGGTGTCCTTGATATCACATCATTGGGTCCTTGGGTACTAACACCAGGACTCTGGTGGTGAGGTTAATACTTTCTGCAGACAAAACCAAGTGGTCTCACTGTGGGGAGGAGGCCACAAGCAGATGCTAGAAACAGACCGGGCCTCGCGCACAGTAATGCTGTCCATGAACCAAGCATGTGGGCTTCAGTCTGTGTGAGCCGCTATCCTGGGCACTGTTCCACAGCCAATGACTGATATCTGCTAATGCTCCTTTAAGTGTATATTATAAATGCCAAGGCACGAAATGAATGAGGCTGGCACACAGCAATTGTTCATCGAACCCTGCAGATTTAATAAATGACTGACACAAAAACAATCACCAGCTGGAAAAATCGCTCCAAGCATCCTTCCACTGAGGGCAAAGGCTTATTAATCTGGGGCATGAGTGACAATACGACAGGATTGAATAGAGGGGCCATGATGGGCTTGCTGCTAGGAGGAGGACTTGAATACATGGAAGACAATCCAAATCAATACAATTTACACTTTTTGTGTAATGCTTTGTCACATTAAATGCCAATTTTACTATCACAGCAACCCATGATGTCGGTATTTATTCTCCATATTTTATAGCTCAGGCGACTGAGCCTCAGAGAGATGGATTGACTGTCGAAGGTCATACAGCTTCTGACACCTAAACCGTGCAGTCGGTTTGAAGCAAAACAGGGATAGTAGCAGTCCCGAAGGAGGGGCACAGAGCTGGCTCTCTAGAAACAGACACTAAGCAAAGCGGCATCTAGGAAGCCGGTGCCGATGGCCCTGGGAGCAAGGCTGGTGCACTCTGACCCCAGGGCAGAAACTTTTGCTTTGCAGAGAGTGGGCAGACCTGGATCCTGGGCAAGGACAGGATCAGAAGGAGGGTCAGAGGCTTCCCTATGCTTGAAGTAGATAAATGGATTGGCAAGGATTAAATTTCTATCAATCTTGCTCCAAAGGAAAGTAATAGATTTCAAAATGTCACAGACTGGGGTTCAGGTAGAGAGCTTGAGGGATCTTTTTACTGAGGCTCATTAAGAGTGGTAATATATTTATGATCATATCCATCAAACATTATAAGTGAAATTTTGCCCAATTTAAGAATACCCTGAGACAGCAGACAAAACCTAAGCTTGTGCAAGGCAAACTAGGAGAGATGACACCAGAGACATGGACACAATGTCCCCACGGCAGACGGGGCAAGACCGCAGGATTTTGGAATTCAGGTGTCTGACGGCTAAGGCCAGATGAAAGACCAGCTCTGCTCTGAAGCCATTAGGCCTCTCTTGTCAGCAGTCATCCCCAAGAGACTCACAGGAAGCTGGAAGTAAAACTGCACAGAGAGCGGAAATAAGAAAAGCCGTCTTGACAGGTTTTGTGATTAAGGCTTCTAACGTGTCTGATTTTAGTCCCACTTTTATCATATGTAAAATAGAAGTAAATAACTCTTGTCTATCTACTATGAAATTGCTGTAGTGTCTAAATGAAAAAAAATGCATATAAGTGCCCTTTGCAATTAATGCCATCCACGCGTAAGAACATTTTTTATGTCTACCATCAGAGTCACACAAGGACAACAGAAGTCATATTTTTTTTTCCCTTCCATGGAGGGAACAATTAAGATTTAGTCTCTTCACCAGCCTGAAGTGTATAGTACAGTATCATTAGCTATAATCACCATGCTGTATGTTAGGGCCCCAGAAATTATTCACCTTATCAGTAGAAATCTGTACCCTTTGACCAATATCTCTCCATTTCTTCCAACCCCAAGCCCCCTAGCAACTGCCACTCTAGTGTTTGTTTCTATGAGTTTGGCTTTTTTAGATTCCACATGTAAGTGATGTCTTTCTCTGTCTGACTTATTCCACTTAGCTTAATGCCCTCTGGTTCCATCCATGTTGATACAAATAGCGTGACTTTCTTCTTTCCTATGGCTGACCATATAATTTTTAGTATATATTTAAATGTAATTAATATACAATTAATATATTTAATATAATATATTTTATGTTTATATATAATTAATATAACATATATAATATATTTAATATATAACAATGAAATATGTATATTTCAGAGTGTGTGTGTGCGTACCAATAACAGAGAGTTATTGTACCATGGATCTCAGTTCTTTTCCGGCTGCTGGCTGGAGGTCACCCTTAGGTCCAGGGAAGATGAGTCTGTCCAATAAAGCAGATCACAACATGCCAACCGGCTTCAATAAGCCAGCAGAGTAAGAGTCTGCTTTCAAGACTGACAATTTGTATAACCTAATTACATGTGTCACAGAAGTGACATTTTTTTCAACGTTGAGGGATTGTTAGAAATAAGGTACTCCAAGGGCGGGTTTACACAAATTCGTGAACACGACGAAGCAGGACTCCGTGAGACCCTCTTAGAAGCATTCTGCCTCCTGGTTTCCAGGGAGCCCACCTCTTGGTATTGAATGAATGAGAAAAAATCAGAAAGTGAAATAGAGAAATATAAGAACAGTGAAAAAAATGACAGTCTAGTGAAATGTTTGTAAATCAACATGGAAGAGAGAGTAAACACAGCAGTAGTGTCCTGAAGTCCCTATCACAGTGCAATTTAGTCTGCACTGGCTTAGATTCCAAAGTAGATGCTTGAACATTCTGTATTTTTTATTTTTATTTTATTTTATTTTTTAAATAATTTTATTTTTTTAATGGGGAGACATCAATAAATCAGGATACATATATTCAAAGATAACAAGTCCAGGTTATCTTGTCATTCAATTATGTTGCATACCCATCACCCAAAGTCAGATTGTCCTCCATCACCTTCTATCTAGTTTTCTTTGTGCCCCTCCCCCTCCCCCTTTCCCTCTCCCTTTGCCTCCTCCCCCCGTAACCACCACACTCTTATCAATGTCTCTTAGTTTCACTTTTATGTCCCACCTACGTATGGAATAATGCAGTTCCTGTTTTTTTCTGATTTACTTATTTCACTTCGTATCATGTTATCAAGATCCCACCATTTTGCTGTAAATGATCCGATGTCATCATTTCTTATGGCTGAGTAGTATTCCATAGTGTATATGTGCCACATCTTCTTTATCCAGTCATCTATTGATGGGCTTTTTGGTTGTTTCCATGTCCTGGCCACTGTGAACAATGCTGCAATAAACATGGGGCTGCATGTGTTTTTACGTATCAATGTTTCTGAGTTTTAGGGGTATATACCCAGTAGAGGGATTGCTGGGTCATAAGGTAATTCTATTTTCAGTTTTTTGAGGAACCACCATACTTTCTTCCATAATAGTTGTACTACTTGACATTCCCACCAACAGTGTATGAGGGTTCCTTTTTCTCCACAGCCTCTCCAACATTTGCTATTACCTGTCTTGTTAATAATAGCTAATCTAACAGGTGTGAGGTGGTATCTCATTGCAGTTTTGATTTGCATTTCTCTAATAACTAATGAAGATGAGCATCTTTTCATATATCTATTGGCCATTTGTATTTCTTCCTGGAAGAAGTGTCTGTTCAGGAACATTCTGTATTTTTTAAAAGTTTGTTTCTATGAGTGGATGAAGAAAGCCAGCTACAAAGAAACATTTGGCCTTGATTTGTTTTCAACAGTAACTCGCACAAGATTGGGGGGTGAGTCAAACTCATTACTGGAATATGTCAGAATCTTCAAAGGCATCATTTACACTTTAAAAAAATAAGTAGTGTCATTTACTTTTGTATATTGAAAAAAAAGTTAGTACAAATAGTTTCATAATGCAATTTAGTAATATAAAACATTCTGGAGAAAATACAAATAAGATAGTATTTATATTCTTGTTACCATTTATTCTAAAGAATGGGGGAAAGATTCTTCCTTTTGGATATATAATAAAGTCTTATGGATTATAAAATTTAAATTTTTATCAAATGTGTTTAATATGGTTAAAAACACTGTTTTCTGGAAAGCTAAAGAACAACAACAGAAACTAATTATCTTCATAGCAGTTCCTATAAACATCTATTATACAATATAATAATTAATTGATCAAATTCTTCATTCACTCAATAATTGTTTGTTGTATGCCTCCTGTATTCCAAGTGTTGGGAATAGAGCAGTAAAAATAAATAAATATATAAATAAACTTGCACTGATATTCTAGTAATTTTTTTATATTGGAATAATAAGACTGTGATTGACATGCCTTATTCATTATTTCTTTACAACACAATCTAGTAAGTGCCCAATAAGTTATACAAATTGAATATATTCAAGCTGTTTAGTTTAAATTTGTTTTACACACATCTTTTTAAAAGTTTATGTTTTAATAAGTTGAAATTTTTATACGAGGTGATATATAAAAATCCATGGCTATACATTTTAGGAGCCTGAGAAAAATGCAAAATATAATCTTAAGCAGAATTCACTTTTATGTTCTTACTTATATTTATTTTTGGGGTGTAAGCAATGTTATTGAGTCACCAGCACAACCTGGTGGCAGTTTAAGTGAACTACTTGGTCTGCTAATAACAAAGAGATTATGAGATTTGTCCCCACCCAAAGTTAATTTCTAAAGGACAAGACGAGTGTTGTGCACTTTTAAATTATAACCCTGCTCTTCTACAGAAATTTAATATTTAATAAAAGCAATTATTGTTTTAATTCTTTGCAACCTTTTAAAGGATCTCTGGGTATTTCACATGATTGATGCCCACTTAAAAACGTTTTTGTCAGATCCAAGATATCTGAATCTGAGTTGGAGGTGGCCCTTCCTCTAAGTGACCATTGCCAGGAATATCCAAGTAAAAGCTGAATGACCATTTGCCAGAAATGTCTTTAAAGATATTTCACCATGAATGGGGGTGATAGCACTGGAAAACTCCTTAGATTTTAAAACCACTAATCATTTGTTAAAATACTTTTTAAATTTTTTATTGAATTTATTGGGGTGACAGAGAAAGACAAATACTATGTGATCTCACTTACATATAGAATCTAATGAACAAATAAAATAGTTTTTATCTGCTGTGCTAGCACAAACTAGTGCAAAAATTCAGCTCCTGGGAAATCTCGTTAAGAATTTCTGGGAGTCTCCAGAAAGATCTGGTTGTGTTTAGGAACCAGCAGTCATCTCACCAGCACCCCACTGCTCGTCCAGGTCTCCACTGACCCTCTCCTGCAACATCCTCCTCCCTCCTCAGTGGAAGTTACACTGCTTTGCAGAAAAGAACAGCTGCTTGTGCCCGAGTTTCTGTCAGATTTGCCTGCAGCCCTCTCAGCAGTACTCAGAGAGCAGTCCGTTCTCTGTGGCTGTGTCACCAGCTCCTGACACAGAAGTCCACTGCCTTGGTCCTTATTTTCCGCTCCCATACACATCTGCTGCTTTCTGAACGCTGGCCACTTCTGTTGCTTTCTTCGTTTTCATATATCCACGTAGGAAGCACTAAAATGAGCACCTGCAATGTACTGGGCTCTGCACTGGCACTGGGGATACAGCACTGCACTACGCAGATGTGGTCCAGCTCTGATGGAGCACCCACCCCCAAAATAAACATAGATGCTGAACAGATCGACTCATCATAAATCGATGAAGCCTACCACTTCATAGAAATTTATGAATCTCCTTTGGGCTTATCTGTACTCCTGTTAAATAGTACAGATTTTAATAGTTTTGGTAAATAATATAATCTGTATTGAGCTTTAGATAAAATTGCAGACTTAATCTAGATAAAAATAAAAAACAATAAAAGTCCAAGTAAATCACAGATTGAAAACACATTCTTTATGCTATGTTAAAATACATACCTACATATATGTGTGTATATGTATTGTTCCCAAGGTTTGTGTGAATATAATACACATTGTATCCAAGTTCTGTATATATGTATCTGTGTGTAAAGATACACACACACACACACACACACACACACTGACATACTTTTTTATTTTTTATGAAGATGATTGAGTTCCTAGACCTTTGAAGAGCCCAGAAACTGAGTTTTTTGAAGCCTTGGCCTTCCTTTTTTTCCTTTTTTCTCTTTTCTTGTGAAAGGAGGAGAGATAATGAGGCAGCTCCCTCGTGCGTCCTGACCAGGATCCACCCAGCACCCCCATCAAGACTGATGCTCAAGCACTGAGTTATTTTTAGCACCTGAGGCTGATGCGCTCCAATGGAGTTATCCTCAGCACCTGGGGCCATACTCAAACCAATTAAGCCACTGGCTGCAGAAAGGGAAGAGAAAAGGGGAGAGGAGAAGCAGATGGTCACATCTCCTTAGTGCCCTGACTGGGAATAGAACCTGGGATGTCCGTATGCTGGGCCCACGCTCTATCCACTGAACCACCAGCCAGGGCCACTTCTTTTTCTTTATACTCAAGATTGTATGAAGCTTTTGTTGCTGTGAAGCTGGTAAAAAGTTTCAATCAAATGATTGCTTCCTGGAAAAAAAGAGTGTGGGAGCTTTTGGGAATGAAAACCACTGAGAAGTTTCTGGAAAGCTAGTTCAGATTCAAGATAACTAAAAAAGACACCTGTATGCAGAAATAGTGAAAAGAGGTAGGGAAGAAAGGTGGATTACGGCAGAGTCAGGCATGGGCAATTTTGTACATCCAAGGAGAATGAATCAGACAAATGTGTAAAGATTAAGAATACATGATCAACTCTTTGGTTCTGAATAATGAGCCTAAGTCTTGAATGTAACTCTATTTTCATCACTATGAACCAATGTGGGAAACAAACAACATTTAACATGTGCACCACTAGTGAGCTCATTTGAATCTTGGGAATCATTTGGTATGTTGAGTGGCTCTATTAGTGGGAGAAATTAATTCAGGGATGAGCAGAATGCACATAAGGACGCCTCACAACAGTCTCTATTAAGGGCACACCAAAGCTTGAGAAAGCTGTTCTAGTATGTAAGCACTGATTACACTGAAACTGTTCATCCAAATTAAATTCAAAACAATAAAATCAACCAAAATGGGTAATGTCTTCAGATTTCAGTTTCAAGGAGAATATAATTTTTAAAAATCTTTTAAATGCATTAACTTCTCTGTTTCAGGGATAAAAGCCTATACCTGCTATTATTTTTTAATTAAGATTTTAGTTTTAATTATAGACTCACATGTAAATTATAATTCACATGTAATTATAAAAATAATTCAGAGAGACCACTTGTACCTTATATATATTCCACTTTCCTTGATGATAACATCTTGAGACTATGGCAAAATTCACAACCAATATATTGACATTGATATAATACATTGTATTTTTTCCTTTTTTATTGAATTTATTGGGATGACACTGGTTAACAAAATTATATAGGTTTTAGATGCACAATTCTACAACACATCATTTACACATTGTATTGTGTGTTCACCCCCCAAGTCAAGTCTCCACCCATCACCATGTATCCACCCTATTCCCTCCTCCATCTCCTCCCACCTCCCCACCCCCTGGCTATCACCACACTGTTGTTCTTGGGTTTGTTTTTTTGGTTTTTTTGCTTTTTCTCCACTTTTTCTCAATACTTCCACCCCTGATCCCGACAGCTGTCAGACTGCTCTCTATGCATGAGTCTGTCTCTGTCTTGCTTGTTAGTTAATTTTGTTCATTAGATTTCACATATGAGTGAAATCCTATGGTACTTATCTTTCTCTGACTGGCTAATTTCACTTAGCAATCTATTGTATTTCTTTCTTTTCTTTCTTTCTTTCTTTCTTTCTTTCTTTCTTTCTTTCTTTCTTTCTTTCTTTCTTTCTTCTCTTTTGAGGGAGAGAATAAAAGGGGATGGGGACAGACAGGGACAGACAGACAGGAAGGAAAAGAGATGAGAAGCAACAATTCTTCATTGCGGCACCTTAATTGTTCATTGATTACTTTCTCATATGTGCCTTGCCCAGGGGTGGGGTGTGGCTCCAGCCGAGTCATCAACCCCCTGTTCAAACCAGTGACCTTGGGCTTCAAGCCAGCAACCTCTGGACTTCAAATCAGCAGCCTTTCGGCTTCAGCAGCAATCATGGGGTCATGTGGATGATCCCATGCTCAAACTGGTAAGCCCACACTCAAGTCAGATAGATGAACCTGTGCTTAAACCAGAGACTGCAGGGTTTCAAACCTGAGTCCTCTGCATCCCAAGCCAATACTCTATGCACTGTGCAACCTCCTGGTCAGGCAAAAATCTATTGTATTTCTATTGGACAGTACTATTCTGGGGAATATTGAGTGGGAGAAAACAACTGTTTTGTATGCTCTGTCCTTTGAACCGTACTTTATAACCATTAGGGAAACATCTGTGGCCTTTATCTGATAAGAATGCTCAGAAATTTTAAAAGAATTTTGGGGATGCTTATGGGAGTTAATTGCAGAGAAAGATGTTTTACTAAAATCTTGGCTTTGGAAGACTTAGTGAGAATCACAAATAAAACAACATTGAAAATAGTATGTAAACAATTTGTAAAAACATAGCATACAGAAATTTTTATTTCATGCAATCAACAAAGTTCTGCCTGTGGGATACTCTTATAAGAAAACCACCCCTGACCACACTGGGCTTGATCTGTATGTCCCCACACTTAGAAAACAAATTCCTATACCCCTGGCCTCACAGTTTTACACCCTGATATAAAACACTAAATGTGATCATTGAGTAAATGATTTGATGTGAAGCAGAAAAACGTTAATTAACCTTCATGTCAGAGGTTAGGATGACCTGCAGAGTCTGGACACAGAAGATTTCAGTCTCCACTGAACTGGGGAATATAAAATCTCTAAAGATGCAATTTGAGTAGAAGATGGTGTCTCCAAGGAGACAGTGTGCACATCTTAGCTCAAATAAAGTATAAAGATGTCGATTTTCTGGGAGAGGCTCTGTCTCTGGGTACTAATCTGTTACCTAGCGTGTCCAAACACAGAATCATATCCTTTGTGCTGTATTACTAGGTTGATCATCTGATAATAAGGACACTGTCTTCTCTTTCTTCCATCACAACTGAAGTAGACTCCTTGGCTGAAGGTCAAGAAATGAATGCTTGATCTTCAGCTCCGAGGAGCCACAGAACCATCCTGGGGTAATGCTATGCTCTGATGCTTTCTGCGCTTTAAGTAGAGGAGCATCTGTAAAACTTCACAACTTTATTATCAAAACCGTTTTACCCAAAATACTACTGACTGAGAGAAAATAAGAGTCAAAACTTGGACCTGACCTGTGGTGGCACAGTGGATAAAGCATTGACCTGGAATGCTGAAGTGCCTAAGCTAACCCACTCAAGGCACATATGAGAAACAACTACTACAAGTTGATGTTCCCCGCTCTTCCCTCCTCTCCTCTCTCTCTCTCTTTTTCTCCTCTCTCTAAAATCAACCAATAAAAAAATTTTTTAAAGATTTTTTTTAAAAAAGAGTCAACACTTGGTTCTCAAGCAGAAAAAATTTAATATCCTAATGCTATAAGTCTCTGAGGAATTTTTTTTTTCTATTTTCTGAACTCATAGCTAATGGAGCCAAAGTCTAAAAAGAAAAAAACCAGTTTAAGCAATAAAATTAATAAGCCAGAGCACAAAAGATTACACTTAATAAATTATATTTTCTTGACAAAATGCCCACTTTATTAAAACCCAAAGAGACAACTACATTCCCAATATCTGAGATTCTGATATTGAGCCAATTTTATTTTCTCTGAAATAAAGAAGTTGCATCATAGAAAGGTATTGACCCTAAGAATAAAATGCACCTGTTGCGAAGGGCTCTTGGTGGCTAACTGGGCTCAAATTTAAAAACAGAGCTGGCCCTGGCTGGTTGGTTCAGTCGGTTTAAGAACATCGTCCTGAAATGACAAGGTTGCAGGTTCAATCCTTGGTGAAGGCACACATGGGAAGCAACCAAAGAATACACAACTGAATGGAACAACAATGAATGCTCCCTTCACCCTCCCCCCTCTCTCTCTCTCTTCCTCTCTGTTTCTCTCTAAAAAAAAATCAATAAAAAATTACGCCCTGGCTGGATAGTTCAGCTGGTTGGAGCACTGTCCAGGAGTACAGAGGTTGCTGGTTTGATTTCCTGGCCAGGGCACATATAGGAGCAGCTCGATGGTCCTCCCTCTCTTAAAAACAAAATAAAGATAAAAACAGAGCTTAGCTGCCATTGCTAAACAGGCGGCCCCTCCCACAAGCCACACTGCAGGGAGGAGCCTGCTCTAAGCTGCCTGCCTCCCTCATTGACTTGCTCACCTTGTCATCCTCAGTTTTCTTCAACAGTTTTCGCATGCCCCATCTCCCCTTTTAAATTTGCTGCCTTTGTTATAAATTCCTCCAGGTCTGCTAAAACTATTTCTTTCTCAAAAGAATAATGTGGAACTAAGAGAATCAATGCAGACTGATAAGTGAATCACTTTAATGAACAGATATTGTGACATTCATATTGATGTCTTAAAGGTGTTTTTAGTTACATTCAGTTTCTAGGTAATATTGAAAATTCTAAGTCACTAGATAAAAATCTCCAGCCTGACCAGGCGGTCATGCAGTGTATAGAGCGTCGGACTGGAACACGGAGGACCCAGGTTTGAGACCCCGAGGTCGCCAGTTTGAGTGAGGGCTCATCTGGTTTGAGCAAGGCTCACCAGCTTGGATCCAAGGCTGCTGGCTCGAGCAAGGGGTCCCTCGCTCTGCTGTAGATCCCCAGTCAAGGCACATATGAGAAAGCAATCAATGAATAACTAAGATGCAACAACAAAGAATTGATGCTTCTCATCTCTCTCCCTTCCTGTCTGTCTGTTCCTCTCTCTGTCTCTGTCAAAAAAAAAAAAAAAAAACCCAAAAAAACAAAGAAACACAAACCTCCAGATAAGTAAAGTATTGCAACATATTTTTTGCTTTCCTCAATCCATTGGATTCTATCAAAGCATAGCCTAATGGGTTTGTTTAATCTAAAAGGTCTGCAATTTTAGTCTCAATATCAGCAGAAATATCTCTACAGTAACGAAAGAATCACTCTGTTTTGATTCTGGCCTCTGGACAACTCTTCCTAGTGGTAATGATTTCAATATTATTTGGAATTATAAAAGAAAATTTAGCCAGTTTATGTGTGAGCCTATTAAAAAGAACTGTGGTACCCACTAAGCGGATCTCAACCCCAAATGCCCACCTGTTTCCCTGTTGACTTCCATGGAGTGTTGGCTTCTGTATGAATAACAGAAACACCAGGCAAGTATTCCTATGGATTGTTGAACAAGTTCAGAGAATCTATCTGGAAATGATTTCATGGCCATTACTAATCAGGCTACTTCAAGTTGTATTCTGGTAACTCTGATTTTCTTTCTCTTCAAGTATTATCTAGTTTTCTGAACTTAGAAGCAAGGCTCTCTTCTCGTGTGCTTTTGGAGATAATAACACCTTATCTAATTAGGCCTCTAAATCAACATATGTACTGAATAATACCCTTAATATCTTTTCAAAGGTATAGAGAGAAAATAGATTACAGCAAAGTCTCATAAATTTTTGTTTGTGATTATGGAAAAAATTATCACAGGTTGCATATTTTTTCATGCAAAATAAAAGCAAACTATGTATCTTTCAATGTACAGAATTTTTCCTCCATTGACATATTTTCTTATTTTGAAAAATAAAATTAAAATGTTTTGATATGGCACATGTTCTCACTTAAGTACTATGCATCAAAGAAATGTTATGTAATATTCAACATGACTTAATAAAAATTTATGAATGTTAATTCCTTACATTAGCAATTTTCAGTATTTTTTATCTCATGGTAAACATAGACTACTTACTAAATTCAGCAGCACACCAGAAAACATTATATTTTTTACTGATCTGACAAAAAAAATTGGTATAATTTGATTCATTTACACTGGATAGCTACTGTTTTATTGGCCAGTATAATTTTTTTATTTGACAATCTAAGGAAAAGAGGTCAGGGTCCCTGACTAAATAGTCATGTATTGCATGTTTTAAAAATTCTTATAGCATACTGGTTAAAAATTGCTGCCTTACATAACGTATAATATATCAGCTGAAATCAGGAAACCCTTTCCCCTGAATCCTCTCCCTATAATTTATGGAAGACAAAATTATTAAAGGAGAAATCCCCCATTTCTGATCAAACAACTTTGAGACAGTTAGTCCTGTAATCACAGACAACAGGGAAGAGTTGGAGAGAGAGAGCAATGATTATATTATAATCAGGTATTACATCTGAAAACCAATCTTATTTCATTGCTGTTTCTTCCATGGAAGAGATTTAAAATATAGTCTGAGAATAAATAGCCTTTGGGACCACCTTTCTTTCAACCACATCGACAGTGAAAAAAAATTTCTGGACTTCAAAAGTTTTCTATCCAGAGAACAAAATTAGGAGAATGAGTGTCTGGATTTATGAGAACCATTTCTCTAATTTCTTTTGGCACTCATTGTTTCTTTATAGAAGGGTGTTATGTCTCTAATAACCCCGCTGTAAAGACTATGAATTATGCTGACTCATGTAGATGGATTGAAAAAACAAAACAAACTACTCTATCTAATCAGAGCCAGTCTGAAAGCATTTTGCAAGCAAGACTGAAGTTTCTATTAGCACATGCCCAGAAAAAGGGGGGAGCAATGTCCTTTTAATAATATTAATAAAAACTAGTTCGGTCTTAAAATTTGTTCTTTCTTTCAAAGTGAGGTCGTTAGGCTGGCAGCAAAATGAAAAGGTTTTAGGGTGAATCCAAAGCTCTGCATTCTATTCTTTGTTTTTGTCCTCGAGCTTTTAAGAGGTCCCTGGAAAAGATGTAGTCATATGACAGATAAGAAATCAAAACAATCAAGGTAGGCATGTCAGACTATTTACAGTCCATGACTTTACAGTATTACCACATCCCTTAGGGTCTGCTCTGTAATGACTGTGGTATATTCACTGGGTTTGTCTGGGGCTACAGTCCATGAGACCTGTATGTCAGGGTTGTCCTTCCATGGGTCTCATGTTGTCAGTCATTTCTGTGGTAGCCTCCCCATGTTGACTCTCTCCTGCTCCAGCACTCTTATCAATGAGATATTGTCACTTATTATTGGCGAGGTCAATCCCATAAGCATCTGTGCTAGCTGTATGTATCTCTTATGCATTCATCACATCTACATAGTATCCACCATATTTGCTCCATGGAGTGATGGTCCAAAGCTTGGCACTTGTAACTCCCATCCTTTTCTCACAGTTCACATTTCTATGCCATCACTATGTCCATAGCTGCACAGTGTTCAGGGGTTGTATTTCCAAGGACACTAAAATTCTAATGATGGCATATAGAGTTACCAAATGTTTAGTTCGCTAAGTTAAAGCATTCATGAAGAAAAAGAAAATAAGTAACCAATCAAGAATTGTAACTATTATCTATTATGGAATGAAAAATTATTCCATCTTAAAATTTTTTTACATTTATTATAACATACATGAATATTGAAGCTGCTACACTAAGTGAAATAAGCCGGACACGAAAAGAGAAATATTGTATAAAAAAAGTTCTGCAGACGGACAATAATGATGATGATTGAATAACAATGTAAATGTATTTCAAGCCTCAGAACTATACACTTAAAATGCTTAAAATAGTAAATGTTATGTTATGTATAATATATACTAGGACTACAATAAAATAGAAAGAATAAAGCAGTTTTTATATTGAATAAATTTGCCTTTGGCGAAATTATATTTCATTATTTTTCTCCACTTGTTCCCTACTGACTCCTGAAATCATAGTCAAGAGTCTACAACTAATTGCAGATTTGCTTGGGGAATCACTTTTCTAATTTCTCTGTTTCAGAACCCTCATTGCTAACATGATAATATAAAATAAGGAAGTCTTTTTAAGACAATTGCTACTCTTGGGAACTATAACAATAAGGAGGCCCAGAGGATGATATAAATATTTTTTCAGAATTATTAAAACTGAGCACTCCAGAAATCTCTCTACGCTCAATAGGTCTTGTGGGAGCGGCATGTGCAAGTGAGGTATTTCTAATGATGTTTTTAAGTTCAACAAACCTCAAATAAAAGTTACATATCACGTCACCTTGCTTTTAAAATTGGGAAAGCTAAGTACCGTGATGTGCTTCATGATCCGGAGGGTGTGTACCTTCAGATGAATTTTGATATTTTACTTTTAGCCAGCCAAATAATTCAACCACTGACATGCAAGCCTGAACATCAGGCAGTAGAAGAGGCTGTGCTCCTTCTTAGCTATAGCAAAAGCCTGTGACAGAGACATAGTCAGCAATCCCTAACAGTGTCCCTGTCTGTGCAGGATCAAGGTAAGTGTCCGGCTTCATTTATGGCAGTCGTACTCTAATAAAAAGTGCCGTTGGTGATTAGCAACAAAGCTAACCCCGTGGAATGCTTGATCTCTACCTGTAAAGAAAAGATACCATAAATAAAATCAATACTTAAAAATGGACTTGAAAGAAATATCACAGTGTAGAGGAGAGAAAGAGGTTAACTTCTTAATGACTAAGAGTATCTACAAATTAAAAAAAATACACAACACAATAAACACTTTAAGAACAAATCAAAATTGGCTTAAACCATATAAAAATGAGCTAGCATTTTAGGAGACCTAAACATTAGAAGATTTAAAAAGGCAAATTGCATAATAATAATTTGTCATATTAACACCCAGCACACTGGCAAAAACAGATAATATGTGTTGCTAGTGAGGATTCTGTAAAAAGGATACTTATGCATTGCTATCAAAATGTATATATTGCAGTTTTAGGAAATCAAGATTGCATCATTTATATAAAGAAAAAAATTATAAGTATGTCTTCTTGGAAATTATTTCATAGAAATAAAACACTAAAACATGAATGGGCATGGCTTTTTAAAATAACATTATATTTATTGGTAGCATTTTTAATCTAAACAATGTTTAATGCTTATCAATAAGAAGACATAAATATACTATGGCATATCAACACCACTGAGTATCATGTCACTATTTAAAACAATGGATTCGAGTGCCACATTTGCCTTGAAGGAATATTCTAAAAGGTATTTTTTTTAAATCTTATGTAATAATATCATTTTACATTCTAAGTAGAGGACAAAACCTTGTGTGTGTGTGTGTGTGTGTGTGTGTGTGTGTGTGTGTGTGAAATTCTATGAGCACATAGAAAGTTAACTGAGAAGCTAAAGGCTCCACGAATGGAGGGCAAGAAACAAAGGTAGAGAAAAACATCTATACTAAAATTAAAATAGTACATGTGAAAAATTTATTCTTTTATATGTAGTTATATATTTGACATGTAATAATTTAAAACTCTGGCATCTAAATAAAGAGAAAAGTAAGTTTATATATTAACTTACTTTAAAAATGGTGGCAAGTGAAGTTATGCAAAAATATGTTACTGGTAATTTTCCCACTCTCTCCAATAACCTCATTGTCTTTGAGGAATGGCCAGGAACATCATACATTCCCGCTAAAAATATATATATGGAGTGTCCACAATGATTTAGGAATTAGGAGCACAAAAAATGCCTAATGCTGTCACTGTCCTTGAAGGGCTTAAAGCCTAGCACAGGGAGTTTTAGAAGAAAACAGCTGTTATATGCACACTTTGTATTAAAATGAAGATATTTAGGATGTTATGGGGACACAGAGAGTGCTAGTGACTTCAAAATGGGGTAGTATTTAAGTTGGGCTAAAAAGAACAAATGATTGGTCCTGGCCAATTGGTTCAGTGGTAGAGAGTTGGCCTGTCCCAAGTTCAATTCCTGGTCAAGGCACACAGGAGAAGGGCACATCTACTTCTCCACCCCTCTCCTTCTCGCTTCTCTCTCTCTTTCTCTCTCTCTCTCTCTCTCTCTCTCTCTCTCTCTTTCTCTCTCTATCTCCCTCCTGAAGCCATGGCTCACTTGGACTGAGTTGACCCTGCCACTGAGAATGGCTCCATCGCCTCCGCCTCAGGTGCTAAGAAGATCTTGGTTGCTGAGCAACAGAGCAGCACCCCAGATGGGCAGAGCATCACCCCCTAGTGGGCTTGCCAGGTGGATCCCTACTGGGGCCTATGTGGGAGTCTGTCTCTTTGCCTCTCTCCTCTCACTGAACAAAATAATAAAAAAAAAAAAGAACAAATGATAATAGTGCAGAGGATGTACAATCAAGGAGGCAGGGAAAGAAAAACATTTAATGGTATAGGGGCATGGAAGACTTCCAAGAGAAATAGAAGCTTAAAAGTTAAATTAGGGCCTCTTCATTACAGGTCTTAAGTAATAGGTAAAGAATCTGGATTTTTTTTAATAAGAGCAATTGAGTGTTCCTAAATAGGAGAAAAGAATAACTAGAATGCTACTAAAACCCATATCCAGCTAAAGTGGCTCTATTTGGGAACCAGTTCATCTTGCAAGATGATGGACTAACTGGATTTCACCACTTCTGGGGAAAATACAGTATGCTACACTCTTTTATTTCTTCAGATCCAGAAGCTAAACCATCACGGACTCTGGGCTTCAGGTCAAGCTTACACCAGCGACAACCTTCATCTCAGACATCCTCTGCCTTTCACAGTAAGGGATGCTCATGAGGGTTGGGGTCTCATGCACAAGGGGATAGTAGTTCATCCTAGGGTTCAAGCCACCCAGTATTTCTGGGAATGGTTGCAGTCTGAGGAGATGCTCATTATAAACTTTACAGTTAGCTGGTCCCTGAGTTAAAAGAAAGTATCACTTAAATAAAAATTCAATTAAAAAAAAAAGAAATTGTGCTCTATCGGTGATTCCTATAATGAACTCTTCGGTCTTCCTCATCTTCACCCAGCTTAGGGGAAGACCAGGGATGTTAGATGAGTAATTCTACTTCTGCAGTGCTGTTTACTATTAGAGACATTTTTGTTGGTAGAATGGTCATATATGCCTTACCTGTGCCCAAACACTATTCTGATTGGGAGTAAGAAGCCGTTGTTAGCATCCCAGGTATTATTCTCTGTCTTCCTGTTTGCAGAAGCTGTGGGGGAGGCCTGCAAATCTTAGAGCATGAGAAAACTGGAGAAATTAAAAGAGTAATTAGAATCTTTTCCTCTGTTTGACTATCAGCAAATAGCTCTTGGCTAATAAAATCTGCACCATAAAAAGGGGCTTTGATTTCACTACTAAAGTCATATAGTGAAGTTTTCTTAACCAGACAAAGAACAGTGTGTGTGTGTGTGTGTGTGTGTGTGTGTGTGTGTGTTGGAAATCCTGGGACCAGCTTGGAAGAGGGTCAAGGTGCTTTAGGGAGATGGAAACAGAGATAAAGAGAGCTACTATTCAGTCTCTCTGATCCTATCCACCTCCCTTATGTAGATCTGGTTTCATTTGGAAAGAAAGTGAACATCCATTCTAATATATATAGTTCTTATTTAACATTTTCACAGAAATCTCTAAAGAAGAATGGCCCCAGGGAATCATTCCACAGCAATCCTATTCGTCTTAGTGGGTCTGACCCAGCAGCCAGAACTCCAGTCGCCTCTCCTCTTCCTGTTCCTGGGAATCTACACGGTGACAGTCATGGGCAACCTGGGCTTGATCCTTCTCATCGCAGCCAGCCCCCTGCTTCACACTCCCATGTACTACTTCCTCAGCAGCTTGTCCTTCATCGATCTCTGCTACTCCTCCGTCATTACCCCCAAAATGCTGGTCAACTTTCTGGGGAAGAAGAATGTGGTCCCCTATTCTGAGTGTATGGCGCAGCTCTTTTTCTTCAACGTCTTTGCGGTGGCTGAGTGTTACCTCCTGACTGCCATGGCCTACGACCGCTACGCCGCTATCTGCAGCCCGCTGCGTTACAATGTGATCATGTCCTCTCAGGTCTGTTCATTGCTGGTGCTGGCTGCCTTGACCCTGGGCTTTCTCACTGCTGTGGCTCATACCAGTGCCATGACGCAGCTGTCCTTCTGCAAATCCCACATCATCAACCATTACTTCTGTGATTTCCTTCCGCTCCTCCACCTTTCCTGCTCCAACACACACCTCAATGAGCTTCTGCTTTTTATCATTGGAGGGGTTAACGTCTTGCTGCCGATCCTCACTCTCTTCGTGTCCTATGCCTTCATCTTCCGCAGCATCCTTCGCATCCAGTCCTCAGAGGGTCGGTCCAAAGCTTTTAGGACTTGCAGCTCTCACCTCCTGGCTGTGGGCATCTTCTTTGGGTCCATCACGTTCATGTATTTCAAGCCCCCTTCCAACTCCCTAGAACAGGAGAAGGTTTCCTCAGTGTTTTACACCACGGTGATCCCCATGCTGAACCCTTTAATATACAGTTTGAGGAACAAGGACGTGAGGAAAGCAGTGAGGAGGATTTTGGTGAGAAAATGAGTTTTCCTTTGGGAAATTGATAGAATAGAGAAATAAATGGTTCCAATGAAAATATGTTCTTGCTCATTTTTCTTTGTTATTCTATTATAATATACATAATATTTGGTTTTTAAAAATACTTCCTCGGCCCTGGCCGATTTGCTCAGTGGTAGAGCATTGGCCTGGCGTGCAGGAGTCCCGGGTTCGATCCCCGGCCAGGGCACACAGGAGAAGCGCCCATCTGCTTCTCCACCCCTCCCCCTCTCCTTCCTCTCTGTCTCTCTCTTCCCCTCTCGCAGCTGAGGCTCCATTGGAGCAAAGATGGCCCAGGCGCTGGGGATGGCTCTGTGGCCTCTGCCTCAGGCGCTAGAATGGCTCTGGATGCAAACAGAGCGACGCCCCGGATGGGCAGAGCATCGCCCCCTGGTGGGCGTGCCGGGTAGATCCCGGTGGGCGCATGCGGGAGTCTGTCTGACTGCCTCCCCGTTTCCAACTTCAAAAAAATGCAAAAATAAATAAAAATAAATAAAAATAAAAATACTTCCTCATCTCTAATTGATTAAATTTTCTAAAAGAAATGAAAAGGCATTTAGCAAAGCCTTCACTAAAGGTATTAGTATTCTTATTTTTGACACAATTGAGGTTTAGATAGTTTTATTTTTTCTAACCTACTGTGATTAAAAAAAGATGAGAATTCCTATTTCCTAGAGCATTATTATTCTTTCCTTAATATCCTGTGTTTTCTCTTATCAAATAACTGCTATATAGAAAGCACTGGGTTGTCCATTAATATAAATGATAAACAAGATATGTAACTCAATCCAATGTCTCCATTAATCCTCAAGGGAGTCAGTCAAATGCACAATGGTGGAGAAAAGAAATGAAAGAAAAAACAGTTGCAGAACAAGAATGGCAATTCTAGACCAAAATGCTTTTCCTCCTTTTTTTTCTATTCAGCATATTCAAAATCTCTTCCTTTTCATTTCCTTGGTGACATAGATAATGCTCACAAAAAAATTAGGGGGATATTTGATAGCTTCATATTCATTTTGAAATATCCCCTAATTTTTGTGAGCAGTAGATATGTATGGTGCTATATTAAGGTACCTCTGAACAGACATTTTCAGGACTGTGTCATAGTTGGAGTTTCCACTACACGTTGCAACAAAGGTTGTGAAACCTGTCTCACAGGGAAGCTGTAACTCTTAGATTTGTTTCAGTTGGAGTTTGCTCTAAACCAGTTCCTGAAATTGAGGCTGTAGTGGTTTTCTAAACATGTAACATTACAGTGTAAGTACTATCACTTTGTAGATACTCCAGTATCATTTCTTTCTGCTTTTGTTTGTTCTTGTCTTTTTGTGGGGTGTAATGAAACATCCCTCTACTATTTTGCATCCTTCAGCTGTTTATTTCTTCCTCTAAGAAAAGTTCCATGGAATTTTTAAAATTTTATCTTCCATCACAAGTTGCTTCTCTTCACTCATTTTAAGATGTTAAACTAGCAGTGTTTGTTGAAATTAGGTGTCTTTTTCTCTTTACATTAAAAAAAATGTTTTCTTGCTTTTGCCAATATAAATTTTACATTATTTTCTAGAGCTTCTCTTGGAAAATTAATATAATTTGAGAAATATGAAATCAGTAGGTCTGGGTCTGCCAAAATCTTACTGTGGTAGCAACGCTTACCTATATTTAGCTCCGTCCTTCTGATAATCCCACCAAGAATACATCTGACCCATCAGTTTCTTTAGTCAGGTCCTGAGATCGAATCATGACCTTGCCTATCTATTCCTTAATATATATACTTTCTCTTTTCTATACCTTGTTTTCTTTTTTTCATGTATTTTATAGGGTCCCACAATGTCTGTATCTTCTCAAGCTCCCCATTAAATTCTTCCATTCTTTAAGAGGGACATGTGCTGTTTATTTACTCTTTGTCAGCGGCTTAATATTGAAATAAATAGTTTCCTGGATCCAGTCTCCAGGCCTTCAAAGTATTTTCTATCACACAGATTTGTAATCTGTCTTCTTCATTCTCTCTTTTATCCCAGTTTAATTACACTTGCTTTGCTCGACATTGTGTTTTTTTTCATACTGCTCCTGTTATGATTATAAAACTAAAACAACCCTATAACTCATTTGTTTCCTAAGTAAACTTGATTCTTAGACATAGAGTGTTTCAAATTCAGATATTTCAGCTACCTTCTTAGTTTGCAATTTAATTGAGTTTTTCTCTTTCTCCATAAAATTAAATATGGTATATTTATGATACAATCCCCCTCCCCCCAGTTTTATTGGTTTTTTAGTGAAATCTACTTCCCATTTGAGAGAAGCTTCAGATGAGAGGATAAAACTTCAAAGCTAAATCCAGGATCAAATTCAGCCCACTTGGTGCGAACTGACTCTTAAGTCTACACACAAGCTACAAGAATTCAAAGTTAGACTTTCCATAGTTCCATGTCTGGGTCACAAAGGCAGTGTAAAGCAGCATTAAAAAGAGACAAAATTTAAAGCAGTCTATCCACCTGCCATACTAGACTTGAAACTCAATATTTCCTGAAGATATGGCTAAAAAATAGCATGAAAACAACAAATGGTTGTTCTACTCCTATTGTCTAAAAAAAGATTATATGAAAATATTCTCCTTTCTTTATAATCAAATCATTGACCACTTGGGGAAAGCATTGTCTTTATACCAAATTTAGGCTGCAGCTATATTCACTCACATAGTTGTTGAGGATTCCTCAACCTACATTTGCAGAAGACCATAGGAGACACTGATTCATGGAGGCTCACTTAGCTCACAGTTTTCAAGGTACTTAGCCTCTGTTAACGTATTTACCTATGCTTAAGGCCCACCAAAGTCAGTATGGCCTCTGGCAAAATCAATGTGCACCCACATAAAATTATTCACTTGCCTGTATATTGTACCTATAGAGGTTAAAATCCCACATTCTGAAAGGATTAGAGTCATAGTCACATTGGTAAAAGTTATGCATAAACTAAAACTATAAAAACATAATAAAATAAATGTCACTTTATTCCACTGAATTCAAAGTCACTTCTCCCTATCAAAAGCCCAAAACTCTTAGTTTTGCTTTTGCTCCTAAATCAACTTCTTCTGGTAACTTCTCTATAACATTGGTCCAATTCACAAGTGTCAGTTGTTTGAGGACATAAAATACAGAGCCCTTGTTCTGCATCAATATATATAGTAAATACATATTTCAAGTGAAACCTAAAATATCTTTATTATTGGTAAAAGTGATTTTGGGTCAAGTGAACTTAACAACTTAACACCAAGCTCTAGAATTGAGTGAACGTGCTACACTAAGACACAAAATGCTGGCTGCCTGCAGGTCTCTACCAGTAGAAGTAGAAATGCTTGGGAAAGAGTACTGAAATATATTCTTTCTGAAAATATGCTAATTCTCAAAAACTAAGTAAGAAAGAAAAAAAGTTTCTCTTTTGAAACTTACCAATAAAATAAATAACTTTGCCTTCCGAGGAAGACTAAAGGTACTAAGCTGGGGCTGGCGTGTTAGAGTAATAAATAATCCTCCACATGGAAGTAACTATCAAGAATGAGGGAGAGGTGTCTCATTCTCCTTTCCTGTACTCCAAGAATTTGGAAAAATAGAGGGGGGATAGATGGTGATGGAGAGAGACTTGGAGTGGTGAACACACAATGCAATGTACAGGTGATGTATGTGGAATTGTATATCTGAAATCTGTACATTTTTATTAACCATAGGGTGTACAAATTTCCTTACCCTAATAAATTAAATAAAAATGTTTAAAATTTTTTTAATAAAAATAAATTTTAAAAAAATGATTCCAAAAAACATGATTCCAATTAATTTAGAAAAATATTTTTGGTTATACTGAATAAAAATAGAATCAATAAAGTTAGATGATTTAAAACTTAAATTATGATTAAGAAATTCTAAGAAAGTCTTACAGAAAGTGACACAAAATTTCCTATAGGCTTTAAAGCATTCGTTAGTAAACCTATTGGGATGATTGCATCTTACTCTAGAAGGAAACATTAGAATCAAAAGAGGATTGCAACTAAGAGGACTCATCAACCAAGGAACGCTGAAGAAGCCACACAGAGACTGGTAGGAAAAGCGGAAACAGGGAAACACGGAGAGGGGCTGCCCAGCTCCCCAGAGCGAACAGCAGCAGGGAGAGACTCGTGTGGTGGAAAGTAAGTTTAGCAGAGGGGGAAGGGTCCTGAGCCCCAGGAACAAAGCCCCAGCCTGCAGCCACAGAGCCCAGAAGAGGTGTAAGGACAGTATTTAGCTGGAAAAAAGTCGGGATACTGTTTTTGAGAAAGAGTCTGATTTCTCAGACCCAGGATCCTTCTTAAAGGGACCACCCAGAACATCTCTCTCATAACAACCCACCCGGGGCTCCTTGGGGGACGGGGGGAGAGAGGAGAGGACCAGAGTAACAGGAAGAGAGTGTAATCTAGGAGGCACAGGGAGAAACATTTTGTGAGATAGCCACCCTAACCCCTGGGACAAGTCACTCCCCAAAGCTGAAGTGAATATTTCCCCCGGAAACAGCAATACCAGCAAAGGGAAGCAGAAGAGCAGCCAAACAAGCTCCCCTGCAGCATTCAGAGCAGAGTCGCATAGAAGGAGGGAGTTTTTGGGTCTACAGTAGTGAGTCTTAGGGTCTGAGCTACAACGCCCCCACCCACGCAGCTGAGGGCATGCCGGAGGGCGGGCAGCAGCGGCAGACAAAAGCGCGGTTCTGCTGCCAGGGGCGGAAACCAGCTGGCCACCACTCGGCTCAGGTGTGAGCTCAATCTTGCCCGGCTGGGGAGAAGGGGGCGTGCAAAAGCGGTCAAGCTCAGCTGCCGGCAGCCTGTAATCCAGCCTACGGGGGAAAAGGGCGGGAACCCCGGAAAGGGTGAAGACCAGCCCCTGAGCAAGGGCAGAGGAGCACAGCCTTGCCCCGCCCGTGCAACCCAGGCTTGCGGTCTGACTTGGTAGCCGGCTCCTCCCGCGGGGGTGGAGCCAAAAGCCCAGAAGAGGCGGAGTTCCGCTACTGAGCTGAGCTTGGGAACGCAGTCCTTCCCGAGGGTAGAGCCAAGGCTAGCAGCCATTCCTTGAGTGGGCTCCTCCTGCAAGGGCAGGGCAAAAGCCCGGAAACAGGCGGAGACCCGCAGCTGAGCAAGGTGCTCGCCAGTGCCCTCAGGACGGAGCATAACATCACATATGGGGGTGGGCCAAAGGCCAAGGCCACCAACGCTTGTGCACAAAAGCACGTGATCACAGCTACTCCCGTGAAGAGAAAATGCGGAGGCAGAGAAATATAACACAAATAAACCAAGAGAAATCCCCAGAAAAGGACCTAAGTGAATCAGATATAACCAAATTACCAGATGCAGAGTTTAAAATAACGATTGTTAGGATGCTCCAAGATATCAGAACAACCATAGATGGCCATTACAAAAACCTAAATAAAGACATAACAAATATAAAAAAGAACATTGAAATAATAAAAAAGAATCAGTCAGAAATGACAAATACAATATCTGAAATAAAAAATACAATGGAAGGAATTAAAAGCAGGATGGATGAAGCAGAGAATTGAATCAGTGAGTTAGAAGACACAATAAATAAAGGCACGGAAGCAGAGCAGAAAAAAGAAAAGATACTCAAAAAGTCTGAGGAAACTCTAAGAGAGCTCTGTGACAACATGAAGAGAAATAACATCCACATTCTAGGGATTCCTGAAGAAGAAGAAAAAGAACAAGGGATAGAGACTTTGTTCAAACATATTATAGCTGAAAACTTCCCTCAATTAAGGCAGGAAAACATTTCACATGTTCAGGAAGCACAGAGAACTCTATTAAGGAAAAACCCAAAGAAACCAACACCAAGACACATCATAACTAAAACACCAAAGCTAAATGATAAAGAGAAAATATTAAAAGCTGCTAGAGAAAAAAAGACTATCACCTACAAAGGAGCCCCCATAAGGATGACTTCTGACTTCTCAACAGAAACATTTGAGGCCAGAAGGGAATGGCAAGAAATATTCAAAGTAATGCAGAACAAGAACCTACAACCAAGACTACTTTATCCAGCAAGACTATCATTTAAAATTGAAGGAGAAATAAAAAGCTTTACAGACAAAAAAAAAAAAAACTCAAGGAATTCACTGCAACCAAACCAAGGCTGCAAGAAATGATAAGGGACCTGTTGTAAACAGATCAAAGGAAAAAAAGAATATAGCAAAAGAGGAATACAGTTTCAAAGAAAAAAAAATGGCAATAACCAATTACATATCAGTAATAACCTTAAATGTTAATGGATTAAATGATCTGATCAAGAGACACAGGGTAGCTGCGTGGATAAGAAAACAGGACCCATACATATGCTGTCTACAAGAGACACACCTTAAATCAAAAGATTCACACAGACTGAAGATAAAAGGATGAAAAAAAATATTTCACGCAAATGGAAATGAAAAAAAAAGCTGAGGTAGCAATACTTATATCAGACAAAATGGACTTTAAAACCAAGACCATAGTTAGAGATAAAGAAGGTCACTACATAATGATAAAGGGAGAAATCCAAAAGGAAGATATAACCATTATAAATATCTATGCACCTAATATAGGAGCACCTAAATATATAAAGCAGACTTTGATGGATTTAAAGGGCGAGATCAACAGCAATACTATAATAGTAGGGGATTTCAATACCCCATTAACATCATTAGATAGATCCTCAAGAAAGAAAATCAACAAAGAAACAGCAGACTTAAAGGACATATTAGATCAAATAGATTTAATAGATATCTTCAGAACCTTTCACCCCAAAAAGCAGAATATGGCACATTCTCTAGAATAGACCACATGTTAGGGCACAAAAGCGGTCTCAACAAATTTAAGAAGATTGAAATCATATCAAGCACTTTCTCTGATCACAATGGCATTAAACTAGAAATCAAACACAATAGAAAAATTGAAAAACATTCAAACACTTGGAAACTAAATAGCACATTATTAAATAACGAATGGGTTAACATTGAGATCAAAGAAGAAATTTAAAAATTCCTAGAAACAAACGATAATGAGCATACATCAACTCAAAATTTATGGCACACAGCAAAAGCAGTCCTGAGAGGGAAGTTTATAGCATTACAGGCATACCTCAAGAAGCTAGAAAAAGCTCAAATAAACTGCTTAACCCTGCATCTAAAAGAACTAGAAAAAGAACAGCAAGTAAAGCCCAGAGCTAGTAGAAGGAAGGAAATAATAAAGATCAAAGCAGAAATAAACAACACAGAGGCTAAAGAAACAATACAGAGGATCAATAAAACCAGGATCTGGTTCTTTGAAAAGGTAAACAAGGTCGATGAACCTTTAACCAGACTCACCAAGAAAAAAAGGGAGAGGACTCAAATAAATAAAATTAGAAACGAGAGTGGAGAAATAACAACTGACACAACAGAAATACAAAATATTGTAAGAAAATACTATGAAGAACTGTACGCCAAAAAACTAGACAACCTAGATGAAATGGACAAATTCCTTGAACCATATAATCTTCCAAAAATCAATCTGGAAGAATCAGAAAACCTAAACAGACCAATTACAACAAATGAGATTGAAACAGCTATCAAAAAACTCCCAAAAAAGAAAAGTCCTGGGCCTGATAGGTTCACAAATGAATTCTACCAAATATCCAAAGAAGAACTAACTCCTATCCTTCTCAAGCTATTTCAAAAAATTCAAGAGGAAGGAAGACTTCCAAGCTCCTTTTATGAGGCGAGCATAATTCTGATTCCAAAACTAGGCAAAGACAACACAAAGAAAGAAAATTATAGGCCAATATCCCTGATGAACTTAGATGCTAAAATCCTCAACAAAATATTAGCAAACCGGATCCAGCAATATATGAAAAAAATCATGCACCATGACCAAGTGGGATTTATTCTTGGGAGGCAAGGCTGGTACAATATTTGCAAATCAATCAATGTGATTCATCACATAAACAAAAGAAAGGAGAAAAACCACATGATAATTTCAATAGATGCAGAAAAAGCATTTGATATAGTCCAGCAGCACCCATTCATGATCAAAACTCTCAGCAAAGTGGGAATACAGGAAACATACCTCAACATGATAAAGGCCATCTATGACAAACACACAGCCAACATCATACTCAATGGGCAAAAATTAAAAGCAATTCCCTTAAGATCAGGAACAAGGCAGGGGTGCCCCCTTTCACCACTCTTATTCAACATAGTTCTGGAAGTCCTAGCCACAGCAATCAGACAAGAAGAAGAAATAAAAGGCATTCAAGTTAGAAAAGAAGAAGTAAAACTATCATTATTTGCAGATGATATGATATTGTATATAGAAAACCCTAAAGTCTCAGTCAAAAAACTACTAGACCTGATAAATGAATTCGGCAAGGTGGCAGGATATAAAATCAATACTCAGAAATCAGAGGCATTTTTATACACTAATAATGAACTGTCAGAAAGAGAAATCAAGGAATCAATCCCCTTTACCATTGCAACCAAAAAAATAAAGTACCTAGGAATAAATCTAACCAAGGAGATTAAAGACTTGTACTCGGAAAATTATAAAACATTGATAAAAGAAATCAGGGAAGATACGAATAAGTGAAGGCATATACCATGCTCATGGTTAGGAATAATAAACATCATTAAAATGTCTATATTACCCAAAGCAATTTATAAATTCAATGCAATACTGATTAAAATACCGATGACTTACTTCAAAGATATAGAACACATATTCCAAAAATTTATATGGAACCAAAAGGAAACACAAATAGCCTCAGCAATCTTGAAAAGGAAGAATAAAGCGGGAGGTATCACACTTCCTGATATCAAGTTATATTATAAGGCCATTGTACTCAAAACAGCATGGTACTGGCATAAGAACAGGCACATAGATCAATGGAACAGAACAGAGAACCCAGAAATAAACCCACAGTTCTATGGACAACTGATATTTGACAAAGGAGGTAAGGAAATACAGTGCAGTAAAGACAGCCTCTTCAACAAATGGTGTTGGGAAAATTGGACAGCTACCTGCAAAAAAATGAAACTAGACCACCAACTTACACCACTCACAAAAATATACTCAAAATGGATAAAAGACTTAAATGTAAGCTGTGAAACCATAAGCATCTTAGAAGAAAACACAGGCAGTAAGCTCTCTGACATCTCTCGCAGCAATATATTTGCTGATTTGTCTCCACAGGCAAGTGAAATAAAAGACAGGATAAACAAATGGAACTTTATCAAACTAAAAAGCTTCTGCACAGTGAAAGACAATAAGAACAGAATAAAAAGACAAACTACACAATGGGAGAATATATTTGACATTGTGTCTGATAAGGGGTTAATAACCAAAATTTATAAAGAACTTGTAAAACTTAATACCAGGAAGACAAACAATCCAATCCAAAAATGGGCAAAAGAAATGAATAGACACTTCTCCAAAGAGGACATTCAGATGGCCAATAGGCATATAAAAAAATGGTCAACATCACTAATGATTAGAGAAATGCAAATTAAAACCACAATGAGATATCACCTCACACCAGTCAGAATGGCACTCATCAATAAAACAACACAGAATTAGTGCTGGCGAGGATATGGAGAAAAGGGAACCCTCCTGCACTGCTGGTGGGAATGCAGACTGGTGCAGCCACTGTGGAAAACAGTATGGAGATTCCTCAAGAAATTAAAAATCAAACTGCTTTTTGACCCAGCTATACCACTGTTAGAAATATACCCCAAGAACACCATAGCACTGTTTGAAAAGAAGAAATGCACCCCCATGTTTATGGCAGCATTGTTCACAATAGCGAAGATCTGGAAACGGCCCAAGTGTCCATCAGAGGACGAGTGGATTAAAAAGCTTTGGTATATATATACTATGGAATACTACTCAGCCATAAGAAATGATGACATAGGATCTTTTACAACAACATGGATGGGCCTTGATAACATTATACTGAGCGAAAGAAGTAAATCAGAAAAAACTAAGAACTATATGATCCCATACATAGGTGGGACATAAAGATGAGACTCAGAGACATGGACAACAGTGTTGGGGGTACAGCGTGGGGGGAGGAGAAGGAGGGGGATGGGGGAGGGGAGGGGCACAAAGAGCATGGCTTTTCAGCATTTGCCATATTCCCCCTTTAATCAGACAGCAAATATTTACTTATGGTGTTTCCACTATAAAGACTGCTGTCTTAGGGACAAATGCTGATGAACAATTTCAGCAGTTCCTCCTTCTTCAAAGACTTATATGTCAACATAGAGCTCCATGTTTCATAGGACATACTCAAGCTCACTCCATGCTCCCTGGAGCTTTAACACAAGGGAATGCCCTTTTTTTTTTTTTTTTGGTTGTATTATTTCTTTTATTTATTTATTTTTTGTATTTTTCTGAGGATGAAAATGGGGAGGCAGTCAGACAGACTCCCGCATGCGCCTGACCGGGATACACCTGGCATGCCTACCAGGGGGGAATGCTCTGCCCATCTGGGGTGTTGCTGTTACAACCAGAGCCATTCTAGCGACTGGGGCGGAGGCCATGGGGCCACCCTTAGTGCCCGGGGTGGCTTTGCTCCAGTGGAGCCTTGGCTGCGGGAGGGGAAGTGAGAGACGGAGAGGAGGGAGAGGGGGAGGGGTGGAGAAGTAGATGGGTGCTTCTCCTGGGTGCTCTGGCCAGGAATCGAACCCGGGAATCCTGCACACCAGGCCCATGACTCCTACCAGTCTACCATATCATGCTTTTTACTTAAAAAAAAAATTTACATTTCTTTTGAAGGCTGATGAACAGGAGACACCAAATCGTTTTCGCCTGCAAACTACTACCTTCTTTATTAGATCCAGCTAATAACACTGTTTTGTCTTTTTCCAAATAGCTCCAGATATATGGAAAAGATTTATATAGGTGGATGGGGATCCTCAAACCCCTCAGCGAGATCTTCTGAACATGGCTTTTAAGATACCTAGAGGCGGAGAGATGACGTCAGAGTAATGGCGGGGTAGGAAGCGATACTGATAAATCTCCCCCAAAACTCAACAAGATCTTCAACCAGAAACAGAAAAAACTAACCTTGGAGCCTCCAGATGTTTCGCAATACACCCGAAGGTATGGTCGAGCGAAAAATTGGCTAAATATATAACCAAACCCCGAAGGAAATATGGAGTAAGAAATGCTCCGCCTTCCTCACTAACCTAAACAGGGCAGCTTTCTCTGGGATCTGTGAATATAGAAACTGAGGCAGGCAAAGGGGATGAATAGAGCCAGGCCATGGCACAAATGGCCGAACCAGGCTGTGGCACGAAGATCCAAGCCGAGAAAAAACTGTTCCTGTGGCAACCCGGGCAATACAAGCTAACACTCGAGCCAAACTCAGACAGAGAAAGACAAACGGGGCAGCCATTTTACCTGATCTCCTGGTCGGTGAGTGCAGATAGTGGGTGAGAGATTTCTTCCAAAACCCCGGGAGTGGGTGCCCGTGTTACCCTACAGAGAGGCAGAGTCAGAGGCCTTTGTGTGGGCCGAAAGCAGAATCTCTGGGCAGCCCCAGCGCCCTGGGAAAGCCACGCACGGGAGGGAGCAAGAACTAATTCCAAAGGTGGAACTTTTCTTTGCTGGTGGGGGTTTCACTCAGAGAAAAACGCGGCCAGCCTGATATCCTGGTCTGCACGCGCAGATAGCAAGAGATTCCTCCGAGTGCCTCGGCAGTGCTTGCCCGTGTTATTGCACAGAGGGGCAGAGTCAGGGGCCTTTGTGTGGGCCAAAGCGGAAGCTTGGGCCACCCCAGCCCCTTGCAAAAGCTGCGCACGGGGACGGAGTGAGAGCCAATTCCAACGCTGGAACTTTTCCATGCGGTTGGGGGTTTCACTCAGAGCGTGACACTGCCGGCCGGATATCCTGGACTGCGCACGCAGATAGTGAGTGAGAGTTTCCTCCAAGCGCCCGCCTGTGTTACCGGACAGAGTGTCAGAGCCAGAGGTCTTTGAGTGGGCAGAAACCCTGCCTGATTATGCTAGCAGCTCTGACTGACTGATCCTTACCCAGAGCCCTGTGCTGAGTGGAAATAGAGTGGGGAGTTGCCAGCTCTTTGAGCCTCTTACTATCCAGGCAGAGGCAGCAGCAACCCCATAGCTGGATTATCAGGCTACTAATTGAGGAAGGAAAGACTAGGAGAAAGGCTCCAGGAACACAGACTCTCTCACTGTCAGAGCCTATAAATGCTAATGAGCCTCGACTGCCAATGAGACTGAAGCACAATACATGGCATCACCATAGAGACTTATCAACTGCAAACTTCTACCTGAGCATGCCAAAGGGGAAGAACCCAGGGTACAGAGTCACCAACCAGGAAGAGGGAGAGAAAAGAAAAAGCAAGAAGATAACCTCTCAAAATCAAGAATAATCTGCAGACTTTATAACCTATCCCATTTTATTATATTTGTTCATTTGTTTCTTTTAGCTTCATTCTTGATATTGTTTTTCCTCCTCCAATTTGGCCGATTAACTCTCTGCCGGTCTTACTCTCTCCTCTCCTTGAACTACACTACCCATAAGTGTTACATCTCCCATTATCTTTTCTTTCCTCTTCCTTTCTCTCTATGAGGGTTGCACTCCAAAACCCTTAACTCTCTCTCTCCTCTTTTTTCTTTTTTCTTCTTTTAGTGGTTCCCTCTTTTTTTTCTCTCTCTCTCTTTCTTTTTTCCCTCTATATTAGTTTCTTCCTTTCTCCTTTACATCTCCTCTCATTCAAACCTCAATAACAAACAAATTATCTTATCTGGAACTCAAACTTATGTTTGTGGCATTTTGGGAGGTTTTTACTTCACCTTTTTAACTCACTAGCAGTGCTCCTATCCCTGGCTCTCCATTTTATCTAGTTCTTGTTCCACTAAATACAATAGTAATTTTTTAATTTGTCCCCCCATTTTTCTGTTTCCCTCTTATTCCTCTCATCATAACTCTTAGTCAAGCAACACCTAAAAGCAAATCATTTTATTCTTGACCCAAATTTTTTCCTTATTTGCTTTTTGTGGGTCCATACCCCTTCTTTCCCCCCCCCTTTATTACCTTTCCCCAATTCAGGCCCTCCATTACAGGCATTGTTTGTTATAATTCACAGTTCACCACAAGATTTTCTCAAGAAAGAGGGGAGAGGAGAGGAGAGGAAAAAAAGGAGGGGGGAATAATTTCTTTTTTTAATTTTTATTTTATTTTATTTTTCTTTATTTCATTATTAATTTTTTTTAAAAAGACCAACTCTTTTTGATTTTTTATTTTTTTAACTTTTTATTAAATCTCATTAATACTATCAACAAAACCACCCTCAGATGCCATTAAGGAAGAGAAAATTGAATATCATGGATACAAAAGAAAGAGAGGTAATACAGCTAGATGAGAAAAAATTTATGGAGAAAAAATTTAATATATTGGAAACCTTGGAGCTAAATGACAGAGAATTCAAGATAGAAATCCTAAAAATACTCAGAGATATACAAGAAAACACAGAAAGGCAATTTAGGGAGCTCAGAAAACAACTCAATGAACACAAAGAATATATGTCCAAAGAAATTGAAACTATAAAAACAAATCAAACAGAGATGAAAAACTCAATTCACGAGCTGAAAAACGAGGTAACAAGCTTAGCTAATAGAACAGGCCAGATAGAAGAGAGGATTAGTGAAATAGAAGACAAGCAACTTGAGGCACAACAGAGAGAAGAAGAAAGAGACTCAAAAATTAAAAAAAATGAGATAGCCCTACAAGAATTATCTGACTCCATCAGAAAGAATAATAGGTATATCAGAGGGAGAAGAGAGAGAAAATGGAATGGAGAACATACTCAAACAAATAATAGATGAGAACTTCCCAAGCGTGTGGAAAGAACTAAAGCCTCAAGTTCAAGAAGCAAACAGAACTCCGAGTTTTCTTAACCCCAACAAACCTACTCCAAGGCATATCATAATGAAATTGGCACAAACCAACAGCAAAGAAAAAATTCTCAAGGCAGCCAGGGAAAAGAAGAATACAACATATAAAGGAAGGCCCATTAGATTATCATCAGATTTCTCAGCAGAAACTCTACAAGCTAGAATAGAGTGGACCCCAATATTTAAAGTCCTGAAAGAGAGGAACTTTCAGCCACGAATACTATACCCATCAAAGCTATCCTTCAAATATGAAGGAGAAATAAAAACATTCACAGACACAGAAAAGATGAGGTAATTTATCATCAGAAAATTCCCACTCCAGGAATTACTAAAGGGGGTTCTCCAATCAGATACAAAGAACAAAAAAAAAAAAACAGAGCCACAAGTAAAAGCTCCAAGAAGAACACAATAAAACCAAATTTAAACTGTGACAACAACAAAAAGAAAGGGGGGGAGAAGATGGAGATTAACAGTAGCAAAGGACGATGGAGTGCAAAAGTACTCACAAAATAGTTCGCTACAATGAACAGGGTAGGAACCCTTTTCATTACTTAAAGGTAACCACCATTGAAAAAACCACCACAAAAGCACATGAGATAAAAAAGATTGCAACAGAGGAAAGATGCATGGAATACAACCAAATAAAAACAAAAGATAGAAAAACGAAAGAGAAGGATCAAACAAGACACAATACTAACAGAAAGCAAGATATAAAATGGCAATAGGGAACTCACAATTGTCAATAATTACACCAAATGTAAATGGATTAAACTCACCAATAAAAAGGCACAGAGTAGCAGAATGGATTAAAAAAGAAAATCCAACTGTATGCTACCTACAGGAAACTCATCTAAGTAACAAGGATAAACACAAATTTAAAGTGAAAGGCTGGAAAACAATACTCCAAGGAAATAACATCCAAAAAAAAAACCAGGCGTAGCAATACTCATATCTGATAATGCTGACTACAAGACAGCAAAAGTACTCAGAGACAAAAATGGCCATTTCATAAGGGCTAAGGGGACACTGAATCAAGAAGACATAACAATTCTTAATATATATGCACCAAAACAAGGAGCACCAAAATACATAAGACAGCTACTTATTGACCTTAAAACAAAAATTAACAAAAATACAATCATACTTGGAGACCTCAATACACCGCTGACAACTCTAGATCGGTCATCCAAACAGAGAATCAACAAAGACATAGTGGCCTTAAACAAAACACTAGAGCACCTGGATATGGTAGACATCTATAGGACATTTCATCCCAAAGTGACTGAGTATACATTTTTGTCCAGTGTACATGGATCATTCTCAAGAATTGACCATATGTTGGGCCACAAAAACAACATCAGCAAATTCAGAAAAATCGAAGTTATACCAAGCATATTTTCTGATCATAAAGCCTTGAAACTAGAATTCAACTGCAAAAAAGAGGGAAAAAATCCCACAAAAATGTGGAAACTAAACAACATACTTTTAAAAAATGAATGGGTCAAAGAAGAAATAAGTGCAGAGATCAAAAGATATATACAGACTAATGAAAATGACAATACAACATATCAGAATCTATGGGATGCAGCAAAAGCAGTCATAAGAGGGAAGTTCATATCACTTCAGGCATATATGAACAAACAAGAGAGAGCCCAAGTGAACCACTTAACTTCCCACCTTAAGGAACTAGAAAAAGAAGAACAAAGACAACCCAAAACCAGCCGAAGAAAGGAGATAATAAAAATCAGAGCAGAAATAAATGAATTAGAGAACAGAAAAACTATAGAAAAAATTAATAGAACAAGGAGCTGGTTCTTTGAAAAGATCAACAAAATTGACAAAGCCTTGGCAAGACTTATCAAGGAAAAAAGAGAAAGAACTCATATAAACAAAATCCAAAATGAAAGAGGAGAAATCACCACGGACACTGTAGATATACAAAGAATTATTGTAGAATACTATGAAAAACTTTATGCCACTAAATTCAACAACCTAGAAAAAATGGATAAATTCCTAGAAAAATACAACCTTCCTAGACTGAGTCAAGAAGAAGCAGAAAACCTAAACAGACCTATCAGTAGAGAAGAAATAGAAAAAAACCATTAAAAACCTCCCCAAAAATAAAAGTCCAGGCCCTGACGGCTATACCAGCGAATTTTATCAAACATTCAAAGAAGACTTGGTTCCTATTCTACTCAAAGTCTTCCAAAAAATTGAAGAAGAAGCAATACTTCCAAACACATTTTATGAGGCCAACATAACCCTCATACCAAAACCAGGCAAGGATGGCACAAAAAAAGAAAACTACAGACCAATATCTCTAATGAAGACAGATGCTAAAATACTAAACAAAATACTAGCAAATCGAATACAATAACATATTTAAAAAATAATACATCATGATCAAGTGGGATTCATCCCAGAATCTCAAGGATGGTTCAACATACGTAAAACGGTTAACATAATACACCATATCAACAAGACAAAGAACAAAAACCACATGATCTTATCAATAGACGCAGAAAAGACTTTTGATAAAATACAACACAATTTTATGTTTAAGACTCTCAACAAAATGGGTATAGAAGGAAAATATCTCAACATGATAAAGGCCATATATGATAAACCATCAGCTAACATCATATTAAATGGCACAAAACTGAAGGCTTTCCCCCTTAAATCAGGAACAAGATAGGGTTGTCCACTCTCTCCACTCTTATTTAATGTGGTACTAGAGGTTCTAGCCAGAGCAATCAGACAAGACAAAGAAATAAAAGGCATCCATATCAGAAAAGAAGTAAAGGTATCACTTTGTGCAGATGATATGATCCTATACATCGAAAACCCCAAAGAATCCACAAAAAGACTACTAGAAACAATAAATCAATACAGTAAGGTCTCAGGATACAAAATTAACATACAGAAGTCCATAGCCTTTCTATATGCCAACAATGAAACAATTGAGAACGAACTCAAAAGAATAATCCCCTTCACGATTGCAACAAAAAAAATAAAATACTTAGGAATAAACATAACAAAGAATGTAAAGGACTTATATAATGAAAACTATAAACCATTGTTAAGGGAAATCGAAAAAGATATAATGAGATGGAAGAATATACCTTGTTCTTGGTTAGGAAGAATAAATATAATCAAGATGGCTATATTACCCAAAGCAATCTACAAATTTAATGCACTTCCCATCAAAACTCCAATGACATTTTTTAAAGAAATAGAGCAAAAAATCATCAGATTTATATGGAACTATAAAAAACCCTGAATAGCCAAAGCAATCCTAAAGAAAAAGAATGAAGCTGGGGGCATTACAATACCTGACTTCAAACTCTATTATAGGGCCATGACAATCAAAACAGCATGGTATTGGCAGAAAAATAGACACTCAGACCAATGGAACAGAATAGAAAGTCCAGAAATAAAACCACATATATATAGTCAAATAATTTTTGATAAAGGGGCCAAGAACACACAATGGAGAAAAGAAAGCCTCTTCAATAAATGGTGCTGGGAAAACTGGAAAGCCACATGCAAAAGAATGAAACTGGACTACAGTTTGTCCCCCTGTACTAAAATTAACTCAAAATGGATCAAAGATCTAAATATAAGACCTGAAATAATTAAGTACATAGAAGAAGACATAGGTACTCAACTCATGGACCTGGGTTTTAAAGAGCATTTTATGAATTTGACTCCACAGGCAAGAGAAGTGAAGGCAAAAATTAATGAATGGGACTACTTCAGACTAAGAAATTTTTACTCAGCAAGAGAAACTGATAACAAAATAAACAGAAAGCCAACTAAATGGGAAATGATATTTTCAAACAACAGCTCAGATAAGGGCCTAATAACCAAAATATACAAAGAACCCATAAAACTCAACAACAAACAAACAAACAATCCAATAAAAAAATGGGAAGAGAATATGAACAGACACTTCTCCCAGGAAGAAATACAAATGGCCAGCAGATATATGAAAAGATGCTCATCTTCTTTAGCTATTAGAGAAATGCAAATCAAAACTGCAATGAGATACCACCTCACACCTGTTAGATTAGCTATTAACAAGACAGGTAATAGCAAATGTTGGAGAGGCTGTGGAGAAAAAGGAACCCTCATCCACTGTTGGTGGGAATGTAAAGTAGTACAACCATTATGGAAGAAAGTATGGTGGTTCCTCAAAAAACTGAAAATAGAACTACCTTATGACCCAGCAATCCCTCTACTGGGTATATACCCCCAAATCTCAGAAACATTGATACATAAAGACACATGCAGCCCCATGTTCATTGCAGCATTGTTCACAGTGGCCAGGACATGGAAACAACCAAAAAGCCCGTCAATAGATGACTGGATAAAGAAGATGTGGCACATATACACTATGGAATACTACTCAGCCATAAGAAATGATGACACCGGAACTTTTACAGCAAAATGGTGGGATCTTGATAACATGATACGAAGTGAAATAAGTAAATCAGAAAAAAACAGGAACTGCATTATTCCATACGTAGGTGGGACATAAGAATGAAACTAAGAGACATTGATAAGAGTGTGGTGGTTATGGGTGGAGGGGGGAAAGGGAGAGGTCAAGGGGGAGGGGGAGGGGCACAAAGAAAACTAGATAGAAGGTGACAGAGGACAATCTGACTTTGGGTGATGGGTATGCAACATAATTGAACGACAAGATAACCTGGACTTGTTATCTTTGAATATATGTATCCTGATTTATTGATGTCACCCCATTAAAAAAATAAAATTATTTAAAAAAAAAAAAGATACCTAAAGGCAGAAAAAGCCCAATAGAGATCAGGGGAACTACCAGCTTTTAGGATATACCCTTAAAGGCTCCAACGCCCCAAAAGGGTCTTATAGGATGCCATCTGGGTCCTGCTTCAATAGTGAAAAGGAAGGTCATTGAGCTAAAGCCTGCCAGGCTTACACACCTCTGCTGTGAGGAAACAGGGACACTGGAAGGTAAGCTTCCCCCTTGCTCCTCTAAGGGAGGGTTCAGTCTCTTCCAGCCCTGCTCCAGCCACCTATGACCTAACCTTGCCCAGAAAGCTGGGGTTTGCCACTGAACGCTGAAGGTGCCCAGGGCTGTCAGCCCCATCTATGACACTGTGGACGAGCCTAGGGTATTTTTTCCAAGAAGCAGGTAAACTGATCTCATTTGCACAAGGGCCACTTAACTATGTTTTGCCTGAATAGTCAAGTTTTTTATTCTTCCCTCAAAGATCTCTGTTGTGGATGTTGATAGTCCTATTTTCTGCTGCTTTGCTTAATATATAGTGTTTCCTTTATCCCTCCTACCTCAATGTCCCACTCATTTTTCATGCTGGGACCTACTCCTAATTTAGAGCTCTCTTTCCCCCTTTTGCCAACTTGTATTATGAATTTACCTTTGCCACCCAGCTTAGTGTATCCCAAGGTTCTCTTTACCATGCCACAGTTGCAGAGCTCCAGGGAAAAGCAACCTGGTCTCAACTCTCCAGGCAGAGGAGAACAGAAGCTCCATATCCATGCATGCTGCAAATGGCTTTTCCAGTCTACCTGAATCATTACCAGCTAGAAGCAGCGGTCATTGGGACTTGGACATGAGCTGCAAAATATAGAATGGTGACAACAATTCCAGTGCCATGTGGACTTTTCCTGGACTCCTGCTCCCTGTGACAGCTCCTAACAGACTGAACTGTGGTTGGGATGCATTTTTCAGGGATTTGGCATGGTGATGGGGCCAATTTGGACTTGGTGAACAGGTTAAGGACACTACTCTTTTTATGGATTCTTGCTGTATTGGCCAAGAGTTTGCTTAAAGGCTTTTAATCACTGTAAAAAAAATAGAAGACTGGATAAAGAAGATGGGGCACATATACACCATGGTATACTATTCAGCTAGAAGAAACGATGACATCGGATCACTTACAGCAGAATGGTGGAATCTTGATAACATTATGCGGAGTGAAATAAGCAAATCAGAATAAAACAAGAACTGCAGGAGTCCATACATTGATGGGACATAAAAGGAAGACTAAGAGACATGGACAGGAGTGTGGTGGTTACAGGGTGTGGGGAGAGGGAAGAGGGGAGAGGGGGAAGGGGAGGGGGAGGAGTACAAAGAAAACTGGATAGAGGGTGAAAGAAGATGATCTCTCTTTGGGTGATGGGTATGCAACAGAACTAAATGACAAGATAACCTGGAAATGTTTTCTTTGAATATATGTACCGTGATTTATTGATGTCACCCCATTAAAATAAAAATTTATTTATAAAAAGAAAGATTATAGTACTGGAAAAATTATAGTACTGGAAAAATTTCCTCAATTTTTTCTGTTATTCTCAATTTAAGGGCTATAGATATGATACCTGTTTAAGTATAATCTGTATTAATGTTTTCTCTCTCACTGTCTTAAGTCTAGGTAATCAGCAAAGTAATCTAATCCTGATTTAAAAAAAGAGGATTGCAAAAGGATTTAGCTGATTAAAACAAAAATATGTAAAAAGTTCCTTATAAATTAATACAAATAGATTACTAGCCCATAGAAAAATAGCCAAAAATCATTTAAATGGGAAAATATAGAAAAAATAAATATATGCAAATTAACACATTAAACTTTTTTAACCATTGATTGGACTAAAAATTTAAAGTAAAACAATAGTCAAATATTTATTTAAACATCTGTATTAATTTCTGTAAAAAATTTTGATAGTATATATAATAAATGTATTATATTATAAATTCTATAGCAGCTTTTACCAAGTTATTTAATTTCTATGCTTGTTATTAAGAAATAAAAAATAAGAAGATCCAAGATGATGGCTGAATAAATGAATAATACAGTAAGGGACTGAACGGCTTCACAGGTAAATGCTACCAAACATTAAAAAAAAAAGCTAACGTTTATCCTTCTCAACCCATTCGAAATAATTCAAGAGGGAAGACTCTCAACCTCATTATAAGAGTCCTATATTATTCTAATTCAAAAATCAAATAGAGACACCACAGATAAAGAAAATTATAGGCCAGTATTCCTGATGAACATAGATGCTACAATATTCATTGAAATATTAGCAAACTGGATCCAGCAATGCATTAAAAAGTTTATGTCATGCAAAGCAATAAATGTGGTACACCACATAAACAAAATGAAAGATAAAATCACAAGATCACATTAATATATGCATAAAAAACATTTGATAAAATCTAACATTCATTTATGTTAAAAACTGTCTGGTAAGTGGAAATAAAGAGAACATACTTCAACATAATAAAGGCCATATATGGCAAACGCACAGCCAATGTCATACTTAATGGATAAAAACTACAAACATTTCCCTTAAGATCAGGAATAAGACGGGAATGCCTGCTATCAGTACTCTTATTCAACATAGTCCTAGAAGTCTTAGCCACAGCAATCAGAAAAGGAGAAGAAATAAAAGGCATACAAATTGGAAAGGAAGATGTAAAACTGTCATTATTTGCAGATGACGTGATATTGTATTAGAGAATCCAAAAGATTCCACCAAAAAACTACTGGAACTAATCAATGAATTCAGTAAAGTAGCAGGATACAAAATAAATATCCAGAAATAAGCTGCATTTTTATATACCAATAATAAACTATCAGAAAGGAAAACTAAGAAAACACTGCCATTCACAATTGCTTCAAAAAGAATAAAATACGTACCTTAGAATAAATTTAATCAAGGAACTAAAAGACCTGTACTTGGAAAATTATAAGATACTGACGAACAAAATTGAAGAAGATTCAAATAAGTGGAAGCATATTTCTTGTTCACAGATAAGAAGAATAAACATTATTAAAATGTCCATATTACAGAAAGCAATCTATAGATTAAATGCAATACTTATTAAGAGAGAACAATGGTGTATTTCACAGAACCAGAACAAATATTCCAAAACTTTATATGGAACCACAAAAGACCTCAAATAGCCACAGCAATCCTGAGAAAGGAAAACAAAGTTCAAGCAATCACATTATCTGATATTAACTATACTAAAAGGCCATAGTGATCATAACAGCATGGTCCTGGCATAAAAACAGAGATATAGATCAATGGAACAGAATGCAGAGCCAATAAATCAATCCAAGACATTGGGGTCAATTAATATTTGACAAAGGAGGCAAAAACATAAAATGGGTTAAAGATTGTCTATTCAATATATAGTGTTGGGAAAATTGGGTAGATGGGGGGGGGGTGAAACTAGACCGTCTTCTTACACCACACCCAAGAATAAACTCAAAATGGATTAAAGAATTGTTAGCCTTGAAACTATAAAAATCCCAGAAGAAAACATAGGCAGTAAAATTTCAGACATTTCTTGTAGCAATACATTTTTTGAATTATCTCCTTGGTCGAGAGAGACAAAAGAAAAAATTAACAAATGGGATTACATTAAACTAAAAAGATTTGCATTGCAAAAAAGAAAACAACACAACAACAATAAACCATCAACAAAAGAAAAAGAAAACCCATTGAATGAGAGAATATATTTCCTGATACATTTGATAAGGAGTTACAAATGGTACATCCAAAATTTATAAAGAACTTGTAAAACTCAACACTGAAAATCAGTCCTGGATGAGGGGGGTAGAGGGACTGAGTAAAGAGGACAAAAAAAACAAGACAGAAAACTCATAGACGTGGACAAGAGTGTGGGGATCGCCGGAGAGGGAAGGAGGATTGCAGGTGGTGCTGGTAATAGGTGTATAAAGGTGATGAACAGAGACTTGACTTTGGGTGGTGAACACACAATACAGTTTGCAGGAGATGTGTTGAAGATTATGCCCCTAAAACCTGTATATTTTATTAACCAGTGTCACTGTCAATAAAGTAAAAAATTGAGAGTTGAATTGTTACTAGAAGTGGTCTAGGGACATAAAAACATAGAACCTAACACTGACAATGTAAGTCTTACTATCTTGCTTGTTTTGAATCAGACAAACATTTCTGTTTCATAAGAATATGAAATTGACATGTGAGCATGTTGCCATGACAATTTGTACGTGTTGCCATAACAACAGACATCTTACCAGAAAATGGATTTTGTAAAAACAAGAAAATAAGACAAAACAAACAACAAAAACGTTTCTTCAGCTAATCAAAATCAACAAGTTACCTTGACTACCTACTCTGTGACTGGTCCCGTACTAAGCCCAAGGGATAGACTAATTTTAAAAAGAGCTCAAGTGGCCCTGGCCAGTTGGCTCAGTGGTAGAGCGTCGGCTTGGCGTGCAGGAGTCCCAGGTTCGACTCCCAGCCAGGGCACACAGGAGAGGCGCCCATCTGCTTCTCCACCCCACCCCCTCTCCTTCCTCTCTGTTTCTCTCTTCCCCTCCCGCAGCCAAGGCTCCATTGGAGCAAAGATGGCCGGCCGCTGGGGATGGCTCCATGGCCTCTGCCTCAGGTGCTAGAGTGGCTCTAGTCACAACAGAGCGACACCCTGGATGGGCAGAGCATCGCCCCCTGGTGGGCATGCCAGGTGGATCCCGTCTGGCGCATGCGAGAGTCTGTCTGACTGCCTCCCTGTTTCCAGCTTCGGAAAAATACAAAAAAAAAAAAAAAAAAGAAAGAAAAAAAGAGTTCAAGTGATCTTGCCCTATTGCAGCTTTGAGCCTAGAAGAAAACCTATGTAGTTCTTTCTGTATTAAACATTTTGCTCAAGAGAGCACAACACAATGATCTCCAAGTAGGATAGGTATGAGTCGAGTCCTTGGGGGTGATTCTAAACATCATGCTAGTAGAACAAACAAAAAAATTAATAAGGGAGTTTGAGTGTGGTTAAACTGAAAAGGGCCGGCAGGTTGGAACTAGGCAATAGCAAGAATAGAATGGGAGCAGTGTTATAGAAAGAAGAAATAGGTTTAGGATGTTTGCCATAAATAGCATTCAACGCCTATTGTTGGGCTTGTAATAGTTCTTCTGGACCCAATTCCCAATGAGGTGAGGAGTTCCCCTCACATCTAGGTAATTCTCCAACACCACCTGGGTGTCCTACAACTCAACTCAATTCTGACACTATCTACCCAGAGATAGAGTCAGATCCCACAGGTTAAGCAATCCCCCAACCCCAATTTTAAATACCAATCCCAAGTTCAATTTGTCCCTTGGGCTTCTGACCAATCAACTACAAATTGGAGATTCCCATGACCTCTTCCTTGGATTTGATTACTTTTCTAGAGCAGCTCGCAAGATTCAGGTAAGCATCTTACTTCTTATATTACTGGTTTATTATAAAAATATGTAACTCAGGAACAGTCAGATGGAAGAGATGCTTAAGGCAAAATATGGGCAAAGGATATGAAGCTTTCATGCCCTCACCAGGTGTTCCCCGCACCTGCATGTGTTTACTAACCTGGAAGTTCTCCTAATCCTGTCCTTTGGACTCTTATGAAGGCTTTATTACATAGCCATACTTGATTAAATCATTGGCATTGGGGTTTGATTCCATCTCCAGTCTCTCTCACTCCCCTGGAAATGAGAGCATGGGACTGACAGTCCCAACCCCTGTATTCATGGTTGTTTCCCTATTTTCTGAATCCAATAATTTCAAATCAATTCAACATTGATTACTATCTATCTATATAGTACTGAGGTCCTATAGTATGTATCAAAGGAGATTATACAAATAAAAGGCACAGAGGTAGAAAATAAGAGGACAAATTAAGTATATATTAATAAATGAATGTGGCTGGGCTCAGAAGTGAGCAGCAACAGAAGACTGGACAAATCATCCAAGGACATATTGTAGATTATAGATTGCCTGGAAGGAGGCACCAATAGTGGTTTTTGAGTATGTATGAAGAAAGGCTGGACTGTATATTTGGAACATAGATTTCACATCACAAAAGTTGAATATACATAAATGATAAAACTGTAGAGAATATCACAAAAACTATGCCAATATTCAAGGAGAGAGGTGATGAACATAGGAACTACCATAGTGACATAGGACACTTGTGTCCTGCATCTGTCAGTAGGCAGTAGAAAACATAAGCTATGTCATGAACAGAATAAGTGTTCCACATAAAACAAAGTAAAGTTGGATTCATTCTTTGCAATTAGGTGTTAGAGTGAGTCTCACCTGCTCCAAAAAGTAGAACTGAAAACAGACAAGTAAATAAGCAAGCAAGCAAACAAACAAACAATGAGCTGTGGTTGACTTCTATCCAGCTCTACGGCTTTTTAAAAGTTTTGGGAAATTGATGGTCAGAGAAGTACTTCACAAACAGAAACTGAACCAGACTTTTCACTGGCATTGTTTCTGAATCTTCCAAATGCCCAATATTTCTGTAGTGGAAAAACTTTCAACTATTCCTTAAAGACCAGACTGGAAGTCCTGCAGACCAAATGAAGACTAAGGAGATAGACGAGTATGCATGGAAAAAGAGATAGAGGGAAAGAAAGAAAGAAAAATAAAGATAACTTTTATAAAGACCAAAATGAAAGAAAATAACTGTGGAGCTCTGCATTTCAAACTGTGTTCTGTAGACAAAGATTAAGTTTAGGGTTCTTGATGCAACAAAATGAATAAAATTGATATTTATAAAGTCTAAAAGAACTTAAAATTTTGAGTATAAAATTATTTTAAAAGTTGAAATAGGCCTTGTCCAGTTGGCTCAGTGGTAGAGTATTGACCTGGCCTGTGGAAGTCCCCAGTTCAATTCTTGATCAGGGCACACAGGAGAAGTGACCATCTACTTCTCCAACCCTTCCTCCCCCTTCTCCTCCCGCAGCCATGGCTCGAATGGTTCAAGTAAGTTGGCCCTGGGTGCCAAGGATGGCTCCATGGCCTCATCTCAGGTGCTAAAATGCTCAGTTGCCAAACAACAGAGCAGTGGCCAGACAGGCAGACCATCATCTGGTAGGGGGCTTGCTGGGTGGATCCCAGTCAGGGTGCTTGTGGGAGTCTGTCTCTGCCTCCCCATCTCTCACTTAATAGAAAAAAAAGTTAAAATAAATTTATCATGGAATAGATTATAAATATTCATAAATCAAACTCTCCAATAACCTTTAATGCAAAATGGAGCTTAGAAAATATCTAAGATTGATACAGATAATTTCAAGTTAACTATTCCTCCCTCATCATTGCTGTTCCTTTCCAAGTTCATCCTATTCTACAGAATTTTTTCTCCACAGTCTTTAGAGTCACTTCCATGAAATATTTTAAGAAACACTGGCTAAAAATATGTTAATAAGACCAACAATCAAAAGGCTTGGATTTGGAAACCAGCTTCACCCAAATTATTCCATTTTCTCAGGCATATGTCTTACCTTTAACGGTTTTCAGTTATTTTTCTTCTTCAGTGCAATAAAGATAAGAGTATAGGCTTCGGTGATATAAAGGCATCACCAGGAAAAGCCTAGCAACTGCTCCAAAAAATGACATAGAGTGATATTATGACCTCAGTGAATTTATCACAGCCTAGACATCTGACCTTCAGTTTTGTAGTCTTAGAAACTTAATTTTCTCTGCACCCAGAAAGGGAGTTGACCTCTCAAGTCATATATTTCATATTACCCAAGCACATAAAGCTTAGGCATAAAACCAGCATTCTAATTTATTAATTTCCCATAAATCCAGAATACATAGAATTACTCAGAGAAATATTACATTACACATGGGAGGTCTGAATGCCAAAACTTTTTACTTAAACCGTGAATCATAAATGTCCCTCTGAGAGGCAAAATCTGCAGCCTGCAGTTTCTCTTTAGTAAGATTTTAGAAGCTAAAGCAGAGAAATATTGGTAAATTGGATTAAATTAAACAAAATTGTGTTTTCTGAAGTTCTGGATTTTATTAATAAGTAAATTAAACATTCATTGAGATATCTATGGAATTGCATACATTTATTCTGGCAAGTAAAGACATTACAAATATAAATAACATTAGAGCTACCATTCTAAAAAAAATGCATATAATTTCAGAGGAAAAAAAATACAGTTTTTTTTTTCTGGTTTGGTTTTTTTTTTTTTTCCAAAATGAGAAGGGTGGGGTGGCAGACAGACAGACTCCCGCATGCGCCCAACCGTGATCCACCCAGCATGCCCACTAGGAGACATGCCCACTGGGGTGTTGCTCCATTGCAACCAGAGCCATTCTAGCACCTGAGGCAGAGGCCATGGAGCCATCCTCAGTGCCCAGGCCAACTTTACTCCAATGGAGCCTTGGCTGCAGGAGGAGAAGAGAGAGACAGAGAGAAAAAAGTGGGGGAAGGGTGGAGAAGCAGATGGGTGCTTCCAGGAATCGAACCTGGGACTTCCACATGCCAGGCTGATGCTCTACCACTGAGACAACTGGCCAGGGCCAACATATTTTTTCAATCTACAGAGAAGGAGACACCAGCACTAAATTTTCTTTTTTCCAATGACTGGCGGAAATTTTATCATACCTTCACACTATTGCCTAGGCCAGAGTTAGTAAATCACTAAATTAGATATTTTAAGTAACTGTTGAATTTATCTCTCAATACAAGTAATTTTCCAATGGGCTAATAATACTTGGAATCAATTGGCTATAATTTATTCCTTTCTAAATGAGGATGAGCTTGACCTTGAGACCATACTATTTGTAGTTGTCAATTCATTTAAATTCCTTATCTCTTAGGTTTAATTTATCTGAAGAAACCCAAAATATAAGTTCTACCAGAAAGTTCTGTACATTTCTATCACAACCAGTTTCAACACGTAAGCATGTTTATTTGGCGCATGTGTGCCTCTCTATTTTTATCACTTAATGTATACATACTGATGTAGCAAATTAACTAAAACAAAGTTGATTCACATTAGTCTTATGTGTGAAGCCATAGTGTACCCATGGCTACTGATAAAGTTCATTTACACCACTGTAATTTTTACAAATTTCAATAAGGAAGAAATGCTACAGAAGCATGTCTGTCGCATCCACCATATTCCCCGGACTTAGCACCCTTGTTTTTGTCCTTACAAAATTTTTTGAAGGGCAAAAAATTCAAAAATGAAGAAGATATCAAACAAGCACTGGTTTAATTTTTCACATCAAAAGATAAAACATTTTTCAAAAATGGGATATATAAATTGCCCTCACGCTGGCAAGAAATCATTAATAATAATGGCAATTATATTATTTAATGAAGTTTATTGATGGTAAGAAAAATTTGTATTTTGTTTTATTCCAAAAATGGACGGAACTTTCCAGTAGACCTTATACTAATTTGAAAGAATATCTGCACCCTTATGTTCATTGCAGTGTTATTTACAATAGCCAAATTTGGAAGCAACCCAAGTGCCTATCAGTAAATGAGTGGATAAACAAGCTGTGGCACATTTTCTACACAGTGGAATACTACATGGCTATAAAAAAAAAAAAAGAAGGAAATCTTATCATTCGTAACAGCATGGATGGACCTGGAGAGCACTATGCTCAGTGAAATAAGCCAGGCAGAAAAAGACAGTATCATATGAGTTCACTCCTATGTGGTGGCTAATGAACATAATAATCTAATAAGCAAAATAGAGGCAGACTCACACACAGAGAGCAGGTGGACAGCTATTGGGCATGGAGACTAGGTGATGGGGTAGAGGAATTGAGAATAAAAGACAAAAATAAGAAAGAAAACATTTTATGGACACAGACAACAATGTGGTGACTGCCATAGTGGAAGGAGGTGGAGGAGGGGACAGGAGGGATAAATGGTGGAAGATGAAGACCTGACTTGAGGGGGTGAACACACAATATGGAATACAGGGATGTGTTATGGAATTGGGTGCCTGAAACCTGTATAATTATGTTAACCAGTGTCACTCATGTAAAATTCAATTAAAAATAAATAAAAATAAAAGGAAATGTGAAATTATCTCTTGAATCTGATAAAGAAGTCTTGTTTATTGGTAACTGTAAAGGATCTTTGTGATATTTAGTTGAAAACCAACAGATTTCATTTTACCAGTATATTATCAAAATTCTTATTATTGCCAATGATTATATTGTGTATGTTTCTTTGTATGTATTTAAGGATTAAATTTTTCTTAGTGTCCTCAAAATAACTTAAAAAATAATAAAGAATGTAAAGTCCTTCTAAATTTTGGCTTTCAAAATTGAGGTTGGGGTGACAGGAGAGATGATAAATGTTCACAGAATGCGCTGATGGAAAGAACCAGCCAGAATCTGATTCACTTAGGCCATGAGAACTGTCATTGTTGATAGATTGAGCTTTCTGCATTCTTTCTTGAAATTGACCGAGCCTCAAATTGCTTACGGGGTCCTGCAGCTCAGTCTAACTGCCTTATTTTAATTCCGATAGACAAAGCCAGTTCTGAGCACTGAAGCATGACAGACAGATTCGACTGATGCTTCTTTGAGAGTGAGAAGATTCCACACTCCAAATATGGAGCCGCTTGAAGCTTTTACATTAAACACTCCATGCTTTCACTGTCTTGTGAAGGCAATTTAATTTATTCATAACTGGCAAGTGGAATTTTTATTACTAAATCTCACAAGACAGGTAATGGTATAGGATCTTTCTCCTTATTTCTCTCTCGAGCGCTCTCTTTCTGCAGTGATTTAGGAAAAAATAAGCCTCATTTTGAAAATACTAGAAAAACTGATGTGAATAAAATTGTGCATAAATATGTGTATGTGGAGGAGGCTGAGGACCAATATACATGTGTGTGTGTGTGTGTGTGTGTGCGCGCATGCATACATGTGTTACACTCCCACTTGGTTTTTCCTTGGAATAATAATTGCAGAGAGAACCCAAAATCATAACACTTTAACAAGCCTTCTTGCACTTCCTAAGCCAATTCCCAGTCTTATTAATACACGTTGCTCCACTAACACAGCTCACAAGTGGGAAGGAAATATTACAGGGCAATAAAAGTGAAAGTCATAATGAGCATTGAGAAGCATCTCATAGAAATTAGTACCTTTGAGATTAATTATCTAAAAAGTTCTCAGTGATGCCCTCAGGGAAATCTTATAGCTGATGTAAGTGGTAAGAAACATTCTATAACTGTGCTTCTTATGTGGAGCTTTCCATTCCCGACTTTGACAAACAAGGGTTAATAACAATGCACAAAGTACAGTAGCACAGAGCAGACCTTGAACACGCATGGTATTAAAGCAGATCTAGGCTGGGAAGTATTTATATATTACTTATATAGGGTAGTCATAACAAATCATCACCACCTAACTGGCTTAAAGAACAGAAATTTTTTTTCTAACAGTTCTGGAGGCTAGACGTCTGAGAACAAGGTTTCAAAAAGCTTGGTTTTCACTAAAGGGGCAAGGGAAGGTTCTGTTTCAGCCTGTTGGCTTGAATATGGCCACCCTCATGCTGCCTCCTCATAATGTCGCTCCTCTGCGTGTATGTCTCTAGTATCTCTTCGTGTGTCCAGATTTCCTCTTCTTTTAAGGACACCAGCCTCATTTTATTTAATCATCTCTGTGAAGACCCTATCTCCAAATACAGCCATATTCCAAGGCTCTGGGATTTAGGGCTTAACCTATGAATTTTGGGGATACCATTCAGTCCACACAGAGAGTAAGACAAACTTAGAACTAAGTGGTAGTAGCTAGCGCATGCGCTACACATATCATTTTGAGCAAGTTGTCCAAGCTCTCAATCTCATTTTCCTAAACTGTAAAACAAGGATAATAATACTAAGCATTTACCTCATAGGATTATTATGAGAATGAAATAAAGTAAGAATACAGTGCTTAGCACATGGTAAACAACATATAAAACCTCAGCTAATCACAACATAATTTTACATTTTTGGACCATTTTTGATAGCAGCTCTAGTTTATCCTTTTTCATCTCCAATTTAATTTAATATGATTATTAGCTTGCTTCTCTAATCTTGGTCATATTCAAGCTAATATAACCTTTCATCCTTTATGTTTTTTTGTTTAAACTGTTTCAACAAATTCTCAATTTCTGGTGAAAGTCACAAGCAGCAGTATCATCTTTATTTCTGATATTTCCTGGAGAGTTTGTATATTGTTTACTTTCTTGGCAAATATATTTTTGGCTTTTTTTATTTCTAAGTCTTTGTTTATATCTATCTATAATTTGTTAGTTATAGCTAAAGACCAATACTGTGGAATTCCATTATTATCAATAATTCTATTACCTATCACTTTTGTGGGATGATATAGTCAAGCAGGGGTCCCCAAACTTTTTACACAGGGGGCCAGTTCACTGTCCCTCAGACCATTGGAGGGCCGGACTATAAAAAAAAACTATGAACAAATCCCTATGCACATTGCACATATCTTATTTTAAAGTAAAAAAACAAAACGGGAACAAATATAACATTTAAAATAAAGAACAAGTAAATTTAAATAAACAAACTGACCAGTATTTCAATGGGAACTATGCTCCTCTCACTGACCACCAATAAAAGAGGTGCCCCTTCTGGAAGTGCGGTGGGGGCCGGATAAATGGCCTCAGGGGGCCGCATGTGGCCCGCGGGGCCATAGTTTGGGAACCCCTGGTCAAGGGTTTAGTGTTTCAATGAATTTAAGTGAAGAAAAAGTCATTGTAAGAACTATAACAGAAAACAGAGCCTCATTAAATTTTGTGTTAATCAATCCAAAATATTACGAGTCTAAATGAATGTATAAAACAGGTATTTTATATTAAATTATATCAAAATGTTTTAATATATGCAATACAGGCTAACATGTTCTTATGTCGCTAAGCCCTGTACTTGGCACTTTATATGGATAATGTCATGTAATCTTCACATTGACCTTATGAGTTGGGTGCTTGTATCTTTCTCATAATACAGTTGAACAAAGTGTGTTCTGAGAGACTCGCCTAACACATGAATGACGAGTGGGCAGATGGGAAATTCAATTCTAATCTATGTGGCTACAAAGCTCTTCAACACTGCTCTCTGCTTGAAAAATTATTTCCAGAGAAAAATGTTGTAAACTGGACATTGTTTTTCTATTGCATTTATTTTACTTAAACACATGTATTTCTTAAGCAACACAAAAGAGAGGAAAGTAACACGTTTACCAACTCCCTATTAAATTCATGATACTGTGTTAGATTTTTTTTTCTACCCCACCCCACCCCTTTTCCTCTGGTAACTACCATACTGTTATCTGTGTCTATGTGTTTTTCTTGTTTATTCATTTGTTGCTTTCAGTTTTATATCCCACAAATGAGTAAAATCATATGGTTCTTAACTTTCTCTATCTGATTTATTTTGCTTAGCATGATGTTCTTAAGATCTATCCATGTTACCACAAATTGAAGTATTTTATCTTTTCCTATGGCTTAGTAGTATTCCATTGTATATATGGATCACATCTTCTTCATCCAATCTTCTACTGAGGGACACATCAGTGATTTCCATGTCTTGGTCACTGTGAAAATGTTACAAGGATCATAGGGGTGCATATATCTTTGTGAATAAATGTTTTTAAATTTTTGAGGTAGATACCCAGAAAGGGGGATGCTAGGTCATATAGTAACTCTATTCCTAGTTTTTTGAGTAGCCTTTATACTGTTTTCCACAGTGGCTGCACCAGTTTACATTCCCACCAGCAGTGAGTGAGGTTTCCTTTTGTCCCCAAACCTCTCCAAGACACTTTGTTACTTGTTTTGTTGATAATAGCCATTTTAACAAGTATGTGATATCTCATTGTGGTTTTGATTTGCATTTATCTAATAAGTTGAGTATCTTCTCATATGTCTGTTGGCCATTTGTATGTCTTCTTGGGAGAAGTGTCTGTTCAAGTCCTTTGCTCATTTTTTAATTGGATTGTTTCTTTTCCTGTTGTTGAGTTGTATGTCTTTTGTCTGGTAGTAGTCTTTAGCCAAGAAAATTTTTCAGTCTACATATGTGGAGCAGGCCAGAAATGCCTGATAATTAATGCCCCCCAAAGTCCACAGGCCAGTGTGGGGCAGAAGTTGGTATAAAAGCAGCTTCCTTTACATTCCAGTAGATTGTTATACGCCACTTTCTAGAGGGTCTCAACCTGCATGACTGAGCCCCGGTTATCCACAGTGGTAAACAACTCCTTGACACTTGCTTCACTGACTGTCCTTTCCTGTCTTGTTCTCCTGCCCCCTTATCATGCTTCCCAGGATCATTCAAATAAATTGCTTATAGCCTGACCAGGCGGTGGTGCAGTGGATAGAGCGTCAGACTGGGATGCTGAGGACCCAGGTTCGAGACCCTGAGGTCGCCAGCTTGAGTATAGGCTCATCTGGTTTGAGCAAAGCTCACCAGCTTGGACCCAAGGTCGCTGACTCAAGCAAGGGATTACTCTGTCTGATGTAGCCCCCCGGTCAAGGCACATATGAGAAAGCAATCAATGAACAACTAAGGTGTCACAACAAAAAGCTAATGATTGATGCTTCTCATCTCTCTTTGTTCCTGTCTGTCTGTCCCTACCTATCCCTCTCTCTGACTCTCTCTTTGTCTCTGTAAAAAAAATTTAAAAAAATAAAAATAAATTGCTTATACTCAAACCCTTGTCTCAGCGTCTGCTATTGGGCAAACCCAAACTAAATAGTGATATCTCTGTGTCATGTCTATCATACTGATAGGTATAAAGAACCCAACAAAAGACTATGGCTTTTTAAAATAAGAAAGTTTTATATTCTTGAAATTCATCTTCATTCGTGAATAAAAAACAACAGCAGAAAATAAATGTTTATCCATTTACACAATCAGATGTTATACTTTGGTAACAGTGAATTAATTTCAGACATATACAATGACATAAATGTCAAAAAAGTAACATTTAAGTTTAAAGGAACAAATTTCAGTAGAATTAAATTAATATAAAATTCCAAAACTTGCAATATGGTGTTTAAGGGACGCAAACATCTGAGGGAAAACTTAAAGAAAAACAAGGGAATGATAAACACAAAATTCAGAAGAGTGATGCCTTCTAAAGAGAGGGAGAGATATGCAGGCAGGCCCTCGGGGCTACGGGGAACATCCAGAGCATTTACACTGTGCTCGCCCTTGAAGGAGGTCGTGGGACCCAGTGTTCACTGTATCATAGTTCTCCATACTTTACATATATTATTAATATCATTTTCTAATTAGTTACTATTTAATACAAACATTTTTAAAGCATCTTGCTGGACAATGAAAAATGGCCTTTTGATGTTGTCATGCGGAACATTATCAAAACAAGCATGAAACTAATATTTTTAAATAAGGGAAAGTAAAATAAAGGAATGCTAAATAATACATTATCTCTCACCAGTTTATTATTGCCCTATCATGGGCATTATTGCTCTTCTTTCATTAAACAAACCAGCAAAACAAAAATAATTATATTATCTTCCCTTGGAATCATTATTTTGGAAGAGATGAAGTCAATATTCTGGAGCAAAAAAAAAAACAAACCCTGCAAATCAAGTGACTAAAAACATTAGTTTTGACTAGTTACTCATTCATTTCATGAATTTGATTTAGAACAAATCATCAGGGTACCAGAGAGGCAAGGAACAAACAGGATGAGCATCTACTGTGAACACTCCTTAGACAACTTCGCCCACACTCCCCCAAAGCCGTGTGAGGAGTCACTTTCTCAGCTACTTTCGGTGTCTGTGTCACAAGCTTCCAGGCTAGATGCCCACACCACAGTTTCTCTCCCTGGGGGCTGTAGGTAAAACTCAACACATAGATGAAATTCAGAACAGGCATTGCTTATGTAACAAATATAGGGAGAAGCAAAAAGAAACTGATTAGAGACTACAATGGGTTGTTATAAAATGTGTTGGAGCAAACAGAGAAACCTTTTAAAGAAACTGGAATCTACGTGATTCCACATATAAGTGGGATATAAAAAGGAGGCTCATGGACATAGATGAAAGTGAAGTGGTTACCTGGGGAAGGGAAATGGAGGAGGGAAGTAAAGAGGGACAATATACAATAGTGGAAAATGATTTGACATTCAGTGATGGGCACACAATATAATCAATAGTTCAAATGCTATAGAGATGTTCACCTGAAACCTCTGTACTCTTATTGACCAATGTCACCACATTGAATTTAGTTTCAAAAGAAAAAGAGAGGAAGGAAGGAAGGAAGGAAGGAAGGAAGGAAGGAAGGAAGGAAGGAAGGAAGGAAGGAAGGAAGGGAGGAAGAGAAAAAGGGAGGGAGGGAGAGAGAAAGGGAGGGAGGGAGGGAGAAAGGAAGGAAAGAGAGAGAGAAAGAAAGAAAGAAAGAAAGAAAGAAAGAAAGAAAGAAAGAAAGAAAGAAAGAAGAAAGAGAGAGAAAGAAAGAAAGAAAGAAAGAAAGAAAGAAAGAAAGAAAGAAAGAAAAAGAAAGAAAGAAAGAAGAAGGAGGAAGGAAGGAAGGAAGGAAGGAAGGAAGGAAGGAAGGAAGGAAGGAAGGAAGGAAGGAAGGAAGGAAGGAAGGACCTAGAATCTACCTGAGGTCAGGTTTTGGATGCCAGTCCTAGACCATGATTGAATCTAGTGTCTCAGGAAATGCTGCTGCTATAGCCCAAACATACTGTACTCTGATCAAAACATACCCTGAATCTGCTTCAATATTTTTATTCTTCTCTGCCACTCCTTAATCCCAGTTTGGAGCTTGAGTTCCTGTGTATGTTCTACCCTGTGAGTCAAATATCCTGCTAGAAGTTCTACCTGGTTTGACTTTATCTTATTGAGTTTTTCTATTTTTTTCAAAATTCTTCTAATATCGTCTCTTTATATTTAGTACACAGAAAAGTCTCATTCCACCATCAGACCCTAGGCTGGGCCTGACATTCTGGTCTCCTGCTTAGGAAAGAGAGCTCAGACCCTACCTAGAGACAGGAGAGCTTCCAGCATCTCTCAGAAACTCTGGGACAAGCAGAGGAGTTGATTGTTTAAGGAGATAGAGGTAGAGCCATTTTGTGCAAAGCATTTCTCCAATTCAGAAACAAATTGCCAAGGTGAAAAAAAGAACTCAGAAAACAGGCCAAATTTATTTTATTTTTTTTACAAGAACATTCACTCATACATGGCAAATAGTTGAGATACCCACTTAAGGAATTACATCTCATCCCCAACACTTCAGAAACAAAAGACTGAGAAGTATGTTGCTTCTTCCTGTAAGAGCCATTCTTCATGGGGAAGGGGGAAAACAAACACAAACCTTCAACCCTCAGCCCCTCTTTTGTGGGGTCCCTCTACAGCCCCAGAAAAATGTACCCCGCATTTTCTGCTATATTTATACCTTTCTCATGAGGATGTCAGTTGCCTATCTGTTTATTTTCTCCCTCAGACTATGTCTTATCCTGGTAAGATCACATCTTCTTCTTTGCATTCTCCATCCCCAGCACAAAGTTATTCATCAAATGACATCAGTACGAGTGAAAATTTAAAGGAATTGGATTGTGTCTTTTATTCTTACAAATTGTTCTGTTTTGACCATCTGAGCAGCTACCACCGGGCAACTGAGGAATGGCAAGAGACCTCCAAATGGATTTGGAGAGGCTCCAGCTGGGATGTGGTATATTTGCAATAATTTTAGATGTATTCCTATTTTCTCCTTTAAGTTCTTGTTTACAGAGAAACAAAGGCAAATGAGTACTGAGCGGTGGGGGTGGGGTGTTAGGCATGTAAGGAAGTGACTACACCAGAGTTTGTCTCCACCGCAGGAGTGTGTGTGTGCTGACTCACCCCGGGGCTGGAGGCACAGATGCCGTGGTGCTGATTTGGTCTGGCAGGTGCCTTGGCTGCTCTCTGCTTCTGAGAAGCACAGGCAAACTAGTCTCTACCTCTGTCCCTTCCTTTTCCATCATCTGCCTCCCAGTTTCCTTCCCTCTCTACTTCACTGTTAGAATAAACGTCACTATGTGCCCCAAGTGTGATAACGTTCTCAATGAATTCAGTCATCAAAACAATAGCTCACTGTGTTGAAATAGCACATTTTTTTCCTTCTTTGCTTATTCCAAAAATAGGCGAGCTCCTATCTATCCTCATCATCAATCGATATCCTCAAGACAGCACAGGTCCTAGAGTCAGAAAACCAGCCCTAGCATCTTTGTTCTGCCCCCACTCTTCATGTATCCTTCGACAAGTCACTTTAACTCTGAATCTCGGTCCTTCATTGTAAACTGGAGATAATCATAATAATACCTTCACTCTTCAATTCAAAAACATTTGTGAGAACCATATAAAATATTTTACAAGTTACAAAGTCCAGTTAAAGCATTAGCTACTGTTCTCTCTTTCCCATGGCTCAGGAAGAAAGCCCAACTGATGTAGGACTTTCCTCAGAGACAATTTTACCTCCTTATTCCTGAGGCTGTAGATCAAGGGGTTCAGCATGGGGGTGACCAGGTTATTCAGGACCTGGACAGTTGCATCCAGCCAGGGGCTTGGGGTTGGCCTCAAGTAGATGAGGACCACGGGCATGTAGAAAAGGAGGATGGCAGTGAGGTGGGCACTGCAGGTGGAGAAGGCACGACGCTGGCCCTCCGCAGAGCGGATCTGCAGGATGGAGTAGACAATGAGACTGTAGGAGGTGAGGATGAGAAGGAAGCAGCTGAGGGGCATGAGGCCCACACTGATGAACCCCACCGTCTCCAGGGCGGAGGTGTCTGCACAGGCCAGCTTCAGCATCACAGGGATGTCACAGAAGAAATAGTCCACCTCATTGGGGCCACAATAGGGCAACTGGAAGGTAAGAGTGCTGAGAAAAGTGGCCTGAATACAGCCAAAAAATGAGGCACCCATGGCCAGGATGGCACACACTCTGTGGCTCATGATTACCGTGTAGCGTAGAGGGTGACATATAGCAACGAAGCGGTCATAGGCCATCACTGTGTACAGGAAACACTCCGTGCAGCCCAGGAAATGGTAAAAGAAGAGCTGGCACACACAACCTGCATAGGAGATGGCTCGGGTATGCCCCGAGAGGTAGAAGAGCATCTTCGGGGAACTCACAGAAGGGAAGAATATGTCACACACCGACAGTTTGCACAAGAAGAAGTACATGGGAGTGTGAAGTTGAACGGAGGAGACAATTGCCAGCAGGATAAGCAGATTTCCCACAAGGGTGAAGACGTAGAAGGACAGAAACAGGGCAAAGAGCATGGTCTCCAGATCCTCTGTGTGGGGAATGCCCAGCAGGATAAACTCGGTCACCACTGAGGCATTCCTCATAGCTTTGACAAGGGAAGTCTTTGAAAGAGGACTCAAGATACCGAAGTCTGAGCATCAGTATGAAATTACCACCCTATTTGCCAATGAGCGTTTTGATTGTGTTTCTAAGAAGCAACCACCAGCCTTCTTACGAATGGCCAGGTCTGTATCAAAGTAACAGTTAACAAGAAGTGCTTATTTTAGAGCCACAGTCTCTCCAAGTCCTGGAAGGGACGTTTTCATGGAGGCAGATGGGCAGATGCCTGTCTTCGACAAGATCAGTTTGAAGGTATAGTCAAAACATTCTCATGTTAAGTTAGAAACCTTTTTACAGTTGTTTGATCCACGGCTTTACTCTCTTTAAGCATCTTTATATTTTGAACTCTCCCTGGATCTTTGAGCAACAAACACCCACTATTTATTACCTGCTGAAAAATATCAGAAAAAGAAATCACTTTAGAAATGAGAACACTTCATTTCAATCCTGCTTTTGCAATTTATGAGCTATACTAGTTTAAGTGATTTATACACTTTTCATAGACAGTGTCATTACCTACAAAATAAATCTCATAATTATTATAACTACAATATCCACAACAAAAAGACCCTAGTATCACAGAAAAGTTTATGAAATGTCTGTGTGAAACTATTTGACAAAAATACAAATACTAATGGAAAGTGCTCCTTTCTTTTACACATCGTAAATTTATTTCTTTAAGTGCCTTTCTCTAAAGTTGGTATTATATAATTATTTGCAAATAATTTTTTTTCTTAAATAACATTACTGAATAGACTTAGATCATACCTTTTTCAGATTACATCCTTCCAGACTTCGGAGACCTAATATCCCTGAATCCACCAGGAGATGCCACTGCTTTGGTTCTTCTTCTGGTTCTTTAAACTGTTCTAAGTGAACTTGAGGCAACTCTGAAATGCTAAACAAAAGAGACAGTAGCAGCAAGACAAGCATCAAACTCATGTTACTGTGGTGAAGAAAGAGATACTGTCACCCATATAGCAGAAAAGCAAAGAACAACTCAAATGAGAAAGGTTAAACAAGTCAAGAGCAAGATGTAGTATCTGGCAGACACAGAGACCTCCTGCTCTGATAACATATGCTAATCTAATACTAACACTAACATTAATCCGGATACTACTACATAGGTGCATGCATATGTATGCATGCCATTTAATTAATATTTACCATGTTCCAAGGACTAGACTTAATACTTTAAAAATATAATTTAATTTTTCATAAACCTATAAGAAGGAACTATTACTACTATTTCCATCTACAGATCAGGAAACTGAAACTTAGAAAAAGTAAGCAAGTTGCCCAAACTTACAAAGTAGCATGTGACAGAGCCAAGACTCAAACGTTTCTCTTGCCATTGTCCACACCTATCATTAGAAAACCTGTCCTTTGTTTGCCTCCGCTTTGTAAAAATAGTCTGTTTCATTGCTAGGCGATGTCTCTGTTCTGGATGGGTTCGCATTATCATTTTATATTAAGGTGAGAAAAGTATTTTTGTTTTACCTCTTCCTGGTCATTTCCAGTCTTGACTTTAGAGCACATCTATTAACATATAGTTCAGTTTTAAAAATCAGATAATGGGTTTATGCTTTTTTGCCTTTGACACTATACCTTTAATATCAACTCCAATATGGGAGCTTTGAAGTTAATAGACACATTCACTATGGAGATTTTAACCATAAACTGTGGCAAGTGCCACTAAAAAACATATTGAAAGAGAATGACCAAGCCAAAATGAGTAACTCACATACCATCCTAGAAACGAGCAAAGGTGAAGGTGACAAAGAGTGAAGCAGGGACAGAATGGCAGAGAATGTCGCTTACCGCTTCCTTCTGGTTCCTAAGTCCAGAGCCGTGCAAATTTCTCAGAGATCCGGAACAGCTCCCCCTGGTCAACAAAGGCTCTCTGAGGTCACTGGTCCTTGCCTATGATCAGACATCATGATAATGTATAATTCTATAATCCTATTTTATTTTTAAGTCCATTTTAGGAAAAAGAAGTCTGCAAGGACCAGGAAGGACCCTGTGTGTGGACCTGTTAGTGTATGGGGAGCAGGGACTGATCATGAGACGGGAGCAGCAGTCTGAACACTCACACAGTCCACCTGAGAACACAGTCCAGTTTTCCAGAATGTTACAAGACCTCACATTTACTGTTTCTGAGCAGAGCACGGAGTGCTCCAGCAACAGACGCTTCAGCTCTCCTGTTTATAGAGAACTGAGTCTCATAGGGTTTGTACGATCAAGACCTATCCATACTCACTCTCCCTGGATTTCTCCCTTGGAAGTGTTTTCAGACTCCCTGAAGCCTTACTTTGAACTCATGGCTCTGAGGGAGCAATTTGTTTGTCAAACTGATTCATCATCTAGCTATGAAACAGTGGTAATGAACTCATCAGAAAGGGGGGCTATAAATGGGGGAAATATCTGTCTCCAAGGTAGTTTGTATGGTAGGATGAGCTCGGATTCTAACCTTCAATTCTTACAATGCTATTCCTTTTGTGTGTTTGTTTTCTTTTACACCTGGCTTGTGATATCATGTGTCTCATTGCTTTTGGAATTATCTATATATTCATATGTCATAGCTAGCTCTAATAAATATCACCATTTAAACAAAAACCTAATCAGTTAGTAATTATTCATTATGTGTTAACCATTATGTACACTTTATGTCATTTTTAAAGTGACAAAGACATACTAGGCACATTCATAGAATAAAGAGAGTATAAACCATCTTAAAAGAAAAATTATTGACAAAATAGTTAACAGTTAGTTAGTGTAAGCACTTATCATGTGCTAAGTATTAGGTTGAATTTTAAAATGAATTATTATATTTAATCTCCAAAAGAAACTTTATAAAGTAGGTGGTATTATTTCACAAAGAAACTGAAAAAATAGATTAAATAACTTGATGATGACATAACTAGAAAGTTACTGAACTGAGACTCTCTGACTTCAAAATCAATGCTTTTAAGCACTGTCTTATAAATTCCAGAGATTGGGTTTTGCACTCAAAAAGCAGCAGAGATAAAATACGGTCTTCAAATGTTTGCAGGGCTGGTAGAAACTTGATAAGCACTATTCTGTGTGGTGGCTCAGGAACTGTGGGCAGAGGTGGTAGAAAGGCAGATTGGTTTTCACTGTTGATAAAAAGTGTTTAATTATTAGATATACAACTAAATGGACATCAGTGAAATAAGCAACCTGGGGAGGTAGTTAGCACCTTGTCACTGGAAATATTCAAGAAGGTATAAAGAAAATTATCCTTCAGCTATGTAGTTAAGGATATTTATTCTATTTGCCTCAGAGGTCAGGGAGCCAGTGTTTAAACGCAAAGCTGTGGTCTTGTTTTTCCCTTTCACATCATCATCAGAAAGCCCATTCTTGGCACTACAACTATGAGCCTGCATATGCTGAGTTCTAGGGTCTGGGAACACCACTGACTTAGAACACTGACTTAGAACAAAGAGAGGCAGATGGTTGGACAGTCCCCTCAAGGCAGATCGCTGTGGCACAGATGTGTGTATACTTAACAAGAGAACGTCGAAATATAGAGGCCAAAACTGACAGAACTCAGAATACATGGAGTTAACTCATTGCACGGGCTTCTTTCTTGATTTTCTTCTGAACAATCAGATCCTGCAAACAGATGGACTCTTTTTAAGGAAACAATAGCTGGGAGTTGGGAGGGGAACAACAAATGCTAAATGGTTCACAGTATGGCTCTTTTGGAATTGGGGTAGACAGGTAATGGGTTTCATTCACAAGTGTATGTAGAACATGGTACCTGGACCTGGAAGCACCAAGTTCAGAGTGAGCAGGTGAGTCTGGGAGCAATGCTATCTGATATTTTTGTAGCCAAGCCTGCAGATGCCAGGAAACAACTGCAGGGTGAGGACAGCCAATGGGAGAGATGGCCTTGGGCCCCTTGCCCAGACGTCAGTTTCTGAAACCACATAGTGCTTTATATTTTCTTAAAACATGAAGCGCCAAGCTCTGAAAGGGGGCTTCCCTAAACATGTCTGTTGCTTATGAAGGCTGATGCTTGTTTAGACTTGAGGAATTTATAGTTGGTAGATTTCACAGCATGAGAACGCAAGTGGAAAACTAAACCAGGCTACTTTAAAACTAACTGTTGTTGATTCTGCATTATAAAGGAGAAGACAGAATCAAGACTGTTTTTTGTTGTTTTTGTTTGTTTTGTGTTTGCTTTAGAAATCCCCTAGCCCAACCCCCATCTGAAAGCCAAAAGATAAACAATAAATATAATAATACATGCTCAGACTGATAAGTGTAAAGGGCCAGCTGTGTGGGTAGAGTGTTCTGTACATTTCATGGTCCTTGGGAAGTTGTCTCTCGTTATATCAATAGAGCCTATCAGTATGATATTAGCCTATCTCATGAAAACACTAAGCCCTCACTTAAACTTTAAAGTGCATATGAATTACCTGGAGACCTTTGTTAAAATGAAGACTTTGATACAGTACTTCTAGTGGTTGCCTGAAAGCCTGCGTTTCTAACAAGCCCTTCACAGCTCACACTCAGCCAAAAGCAAACTTGGAAAAAAATCCTGGGAGATCAATCTCCACTAGAAAATGCAGGCAACTCTTCCTAACACCAGCTCACTCAGCAATTTCGTGGAACTCTGGTCTAAGCCGTCCTTGAACTTAGTGAACAGATATTGAGATCCTGCTCCGAATTCTTAAGTATTCAAGATTAAAGTCATAACAGAGTTCTTTTTTTTTTTTTTTTGCATTTTTCTGAAGCTGGAAGTGGGGAGGCAGTCAGACATACTCCCGTATGCGCCCGACCGGGATCCACCCGGCATGCCCACCAGGGGGCGATGCTCTGCCCATCTGGGGCGTTGCTCTGTTGCATCCCGAGCCATTCTAGTGCCTGAGGCAGAGGCCACAGAGCCATCCTCAGCACCCGAGCAATCTTTGCTCCAATGGAGCCTCGGCTGCAGGAGGGGAAGAGGGAGACAGGGAGGAAGGAGAGGGGGAGGGGTGGAGAAGCAGATGGGCGCTTCTCCTGTGTGCCCTGGCCAGGAATTGAACCAGGGACTCCTGCACACCAGGCCGACGCTCTACCGCTGAGCCAACCGGCCAAGGCATAACAGAGTTCTAATGCAATCATTTAGTTTTACCGACAGGAATACTAAGCTCCTGAGGGGTTAAATTATTTGATTATCATCACTTAACTGTTTAAGTGTATGGTCAGGATTTTTTTTTTATTATTAATTTTACTAGGGTGACATTAATAAATCAGGGTACATATGTTCAAAGAAAACGTGTCCAGGTTATCAGGTCAATCAATTATGTTGCATACCCATCACCCAAAGTCAGATTGTCCTCTGTCACCTTCTATCTAGTTTTCTTTGTGCCCCCCCCTTTTCCCTCTCCCCCTCCCCCCGTAACCACCACACTCTTGTCAATGTCTCTTAGTCTCATTTTTATGTCCCATCTACGTGGGAATAGTGGAGTTCTTGATTTTTTCTGATTTACTTATTTCACTCCATATAATGTTATCAAGATCCCACCATTTTGCTGTAAATGATCCGATGTCATCATTTCTTATGGCTGAGTAGTATTCCATAGTGTATATGTGCCACATCTTCTTTACCCAGTCTTCTATTGAAGGGCTTTTTGGTTGTTTTCATGTCTTGGCCACTGTGAACAATGCTGCAATGAACATGGGGCTGCATGTGTCTTTACATATCAATGTTTCTGAGTTTTGGGGGTATATACCCAGTAGAGGGATTGCTGGGTCATAAGGTAATTCTATTTTCAGTTTTTTGAGGAACCACCATACTTTCTTCCATAATGGTTGTACTACTTTACATTCCCACCAACAGTGGATGAGGGTTCCTTTTTCTCCACAGCCTCTCCAACATTTGCTATTACCTGTCTTGTTAATAATAGCTAATCTAACAGGTGTGAGGTGGTATCTCATTGCAGTTTTGATTTGCATTTCTCTAATAACTAATGAAGATGAGCATCTTTTCATATATCTGTAGGCCATTTGTATTTCTTCCTGGGAAAAGTGTCTGTTCATGTCCTCTTCCCATTTTTTTATTGGATTGTTTGTTTGTTGTTGAGTTTTATGAGTTCTTTGTATATTTTGGATATTAGACCCTTATCTGAGCTGTTGTTTGAAAATATCATTTCCCATTTAGTTGGCTGTCTGTTTATTTTGTTATCAGTTTCTCTTGCTGAGCAAAAACTTCTTAGTCTGATGTAGTCCCATTCATTTATTTTTGTCTTTACTTCCCTTGACTTTGGAGTCAAATTCATAAAATGCTCTTTAAAACCAAGGTCTATGAGTTTAGAGCCTATGTCTTCTTCTATGCACTTAATTGTTTCAGGTCTTATATTTAGGTCTTTGATCCATTTTGAATTAATTTTAGTACAAGAGGACAAACTGTAGTCGAGTTTTATTCTTTTGCATGTGACTTTCCAGTTTTCCCAGCACCATTTGTTGAAGAGGCTTTCTTTTCTCCATTGTGTGTTGTTGGCCCCTTTATCAAAAATTATTTGACCATATATATGTGGTTTTATTTCTGGACTTTCTATTCTGTTCCACTGGTCTGAGTGTCTATTTTTCTGCCAATACCATGCTGTTTTGATTGTTGTGGCCCTATAATAGAGTTTGAAGTCAGGTATTGTGATGCTCCCAGCTTCATTCTTTTTCCTTAGGATTGCTTTGGCTATTCGGGGTTTTTTATAGTTCCATATAAATCTGATGATTTTTTTGTTCCATTCTTTAAAAATTGTCATTGGAATTTTGATGGGAATTGCATTAAATTTGTATATTGCTATGTGTAATATGGCCATCTTGATTATATTTATTCTTCCTATCCAAGAACAAGGAATATTCTTCCATCTCATTTTATCTTTTTTGATTTCCCTTAACAATGCTTTGTAGTTTTCATTATATAGGTCCTTTACATTCTTTGTTATGTTTATTCCTAGGTATTTTATTTTTTTTGTTGCAATTGTGAAGGGGATTATTTTTTTGAGTTCGTTCTCAAATGTTTCATTGTTGGCATATAGAAAGGCTATGGACTTTTTTATGTTAATTTAGTATCCTGCGACCTTACTGTATTGATTTATTGTTTCTATTGAATAGTAGTCTTTTTGTAGATTCTTTGGGGTTTTCGATGTATAGGATCATATCATCTGCAAAAAAGTGATACCTTTACTTCTTTTCCGATATGGATGCCTTTTATTTCTTTGTCTTGTCTGATTGCTCTGGCTAGAACCTCTACCATCACGTTAAATAAGAGTGGAGAGAGTGGACAACCCTGTCTTGTTCCTGATTTAAGGGGGAAAGCCTTCAGTTTTGTGCCATTTAATATGATGTTAGCTGATGGTTTATCATATATGGCCTTTATCATGTTGAGATATTTTCCTTCTATACCCATTTTACTGAAAGTCTTAAACATAAAATTGTGTTGTATTTTATCAAAAGTCTTTTCTGCATCTATTGATAAGATCATGTGATTTTTGTTCTTTGTTTTGTTGATATGGTGTATTACGTTAACTATTTTACATATGTTGAACCATCCTTGAGATTCTGGGATGAATCACTTGATCGTGATGTATTATTTTTTTAATATGTTGTTGTATTCGATTTGCTAGTATTTTGTTTAGTATTTTAGCACCTGTATTCATTAGAGATATTGGTCTGTAGTTTTCTTTTTTTGTGCTATCCTTGCCGGTTTCGGTATGAAGGTTATGTTGGCCTCATAAAATGTGTTTGGAAGTATTGCTTCTTCTTCAGTTTTTCTGGAAGACTTTGAGTAGAATAGGAATCAAGTCTTCTTTGAATGTTTGATAGAATTCACTAGTATAACCGTCTGGGCCTGGACTTTTATTTTTGGGGAGGTTTTTAATAGTTTTTTCTATTTCTTCCCTACTAATTGGTCTGTTTAAGCTTTCTGCTTCTTCTTGAGTCAGTCTAGGAAGGTTGTATTGTTCTAGGAATTTATCTGTTTCTTCTAGATTGTTGAATTTAGTGGCATAAATTTTTTCATAGTCTTTTCAAAGAACCAGCTTCTTGTTCTATTAATTTTTTCTATAGTTTTTCTGTTCTCTATTTCATTTATTTCTGCTCTGATTTTTATTATCTCCTTTCTTTGGCTGGTTTTGGGTTGTCTTTGTTCTTCTTTTTCCAGTTCCTTAAAGTGTGAAGTTAAGTGGTTCACTTGGGCTCTCTCTTGTTTGTTCATGTAGGCCTGAAGTGATATAAACTTCCCTCTTATCATTGATTTTGCTGCATCCCATAGATTCTGATATGTCGTATTGTCATTTTCATTTGTCTATATATATCTTTTGATCTCTGTGCTTATTTCTTCTTTGACCCATTCATTTTTTAAAAGTATGTTGTTTAGTTTCCACATTTTTGTGGGGGGTTTTCCTCTTTTTTGGCAGTTGAATTCTGGTTTCAAGGCTTTATGATCAGAAAATATGCTTGGTACAACTTCGATTTTTCTGAATTTGCTGATGTAATTTTTGTGGCCCAACATTTAGTCAATTCTTGAGAATGTTCCATGTACACTAGAGAAAAATGTATACTCTGTCACATTGGGATGAAATGTCCTGTAGATGTCTATCATATCCAGGTGCTCTAGTGTTTTGTTTAAGGCCAATATATCTCTATTGATTCTCTGTTTGGATGACCAATCTAGAGCCGTCAGCAGTGTATTGAGGTCTTCAAGTATGATTGTATTTTTGTCAGTTTTTGTTTTAAGGTCAATAAGTAGCTGTCTTATATATAAGGTCTACTGGAAAGTTCTGTCCATTTCTATCACAACAAGTTTTGACACTTAAGCACATGTTTATTTGATGCATGTGTGCCTCTCTATTTTTATCACTTAATGTATACATACTGACATAGCAAATTAACTAAAACAAAGTTGATTCACGTTAGTCTTATGTGTGAAGCCATAGTGTACCCATGGCTACTGATAAAGTTCATTTATACCACGGTAATTTTTACAAATTTCAACAAGGAAGAAATGCTACAGAAGCATGTCTATCGCATCCACCATATTCCTCAGACTTAGCACCCTCCAACTATCACTTATTTTTGTCCTTACAAAGTTTTTTGAAGGGCAAAAAATTCAAAAAATGAAGAAGATATCAAACAAGCACTGGTTCAATTTTTCACATCAAAAGATAAAACATTTTTCAAAAATGGGATATACAAATTGCCCTCATGCTGGCAAGAAATCATTAATAATAATGGCAATTACATTATTTAATAAAGTTTATTGACAGTAAGAAAAATTTGTATTTTGTTTTATTCCAAAAACGAACAGAACTTTCCGGTAAACCTTATATTTTGGTTCTCCTTGGTTTGGTGCATATATATTAAGAATTGTTATGTCTTCTTGATTCAGCATCCCCTTAATCATTATGAAATGAACATTTTTTTCTCTGCGTACTTTTACTGTCTTGTAGTCAGCATTATCAGATATGAGCATTGCTATGCCTGCTTTTTTTTGGATGTCATTTGCTTGGAGTATTGTTTTTCAGCCTTTCACTTTGAATTTGTTTTTATCCTTGTTGCTTAGATGAGTTTCTTGTAGGCAGCATACAGTTGGATTTTCTTTTTTAATCCATTCTGCTACTCTGTGCCTTTTTATTGGTGAGTTTAATCCGTTTACATTTAGTGTAATTATTGACACTTGTGGGTTCCCTATTGCCATTTTATACATTGCTTTCTGTTAGTTTTGTGCGTTGTTTAGTTCTTCTCTTTCATTTTTCTATCCTTTGTTTTTGTTTGGTTGTATTCCATACTTCTTTCCTCTGTTGCTATGTTTTTTAAATCATGTGCTTCTGTGGTGGTTATTTCAAGGGTGGTTACCATTAAGTAATGAAAAGGGTTCCTACCCTGTTCATTGTAGTGCACTATCTTGTGAGTACTTTTGCACTACATTGTCCTTTGCTACTGTTAATCTCTGTCCTATCCCCTTTTCTTTGTTGTTGTTGTTGTCACAGTTTAAATTTGGTTTTATTGTGTTCTTTTTTTTTCATTTAAGTAAACAAAATATTATGTAATTTGTTTATGAATAAATGTAATTTAGTACAACAATTAACAAAAAAACTAATGTGACATGTTGAGACGCTCTGCACTGCCTATTATTTTTTTAATATCTGGCTCTATACTTGTAGTAGCTATTCTTTTTTTTAATTTTTATTAATTTTAATGGGGTGACATCAATAAATCAGGGTACATATATTCAAAGAAAACATGTCCAGGTTATCTTGTCATTCAATTATGTTGCATACCCATCACCCAAAGTCATATTGTCCTCTGTCTCCTTCTATCTAGTTTTCTTTGTGCCCCTCCCCCTCCCCCTCTCCCTCTCCCTCCTTCCCTCCCCCCCCATTACCACCATTCTCTTGTCCATGTCTCTTGGTCTCATTTTTATGTCCCACCAATGTATGGAATCATGCAGTTCTTGTTTTTTTCTGATTTTCTTATTTCACTCTATATAATGTTGTCAAGATCCCACCATTTTGTTGTAAATGATCCAATGTCATCATTTCTTATGGCTGAGTAGTATACCATAGTGTATATGTGCCACATCTTCTTTATCCAGTCTTTTATTTTTTTTTACAGTGATTAAGGCCTTTAAGCAAACTCTTAGCCAATACAGCAAGAATCCATAAAAGAGTAGTGTCCTTAACATGTTCCCCAAGTCCAAGTTGGCACCAATACCATTCCAAATCCCTGAAAATACAACCCAACCCCAGTTCAGTCCATTAAGAACTGTCACAAGGATCAGGAGTCCAGGAAAAGTCCGCATGGCACTGGAATTGTTGTCATAATTCTATACTCTGCAGCTCACGTCCAAGTCCCAATGACCGCTGCTTCTAGCTGGTAATGATTCAGGTAGACTGGAAAAGCCATTTGCAGCATGTGTGGAGATGGAGCTTCTGTTCTCCTCTGCCTGAAGAGTTGAGACCAGGTTGCTTTTCCCAGAGCTCTGTGAATGTGGTGTGGTAAAGAGAACCTTGGGATACACTAAGCTGAGTGGCAAAGGTAAATTCATAATAGAATTGGCAAAAGGGATAAAGAGAGCTCTAAATTAGGAGTTGGTCCCAGCCTGAAATATGAGTGGGGCATTGAGATAGGAGGAATAAAGGAAATACTATATATATGTATTAAACAAAGCAGCAGAAAATAGGACTATCAACACCCACAACAGAGATCTTTGAAGGAAAAATAAAAAACCTGACTATTCAGGCAAGACATACTTAAGTGGCCCTTGTGCAAGTGACATCAGTTTGCCTGCTTCTTGGAAGAAATACCCTAGGCTCGTCCACAGTGTCATAGATGGGGCTGATGACCCTGGGCCCCTTCAGCCTTCAGTGGCAAACCCCAGCATTCTGGGCAAGTTTAGGTCATAGGTGGCTGGAGCAGGGCTGGAAGAGACTGAACCCTCCCTTAGAGGAGCAAGGCGGAAACCTACCTTCCAGTGTCCCTGTTTCCTCACAGCAAAGGCATGTGAGCCTGGCAGGCTTTAGCTCAATGACCTTCCTAATCACTATTGAAGCAGGACCCAGATGGAATTCTATGAGACCCCTTTGGGGCATTGGAACCTTTAAGGGCATATCTTAAAAGTTGATAGTTCACCTAGTCTCTATTGGGCTTTTTCTGCCTCTTGGTACCTTAAAAGCCATGCTCAGAAGATCTTGCTGAGGGGGTTGAGGATCCCCTCTGCCTATATAAATCTTTTCCATATATCTGGAGCTATTTGGAAAAAGACAAAACAGTGTTATTAGATGGATCAAATAAAAGAAGGTAGAAATTTGCAGGAGAAAAGAATTTGGTGTCTCCTGTTCATCAGCATTCAAAAGAAATTTAAAAATATTTAAGTAAAAATCATGATATGGTCGACTCGTAGGAGTTCCAGGATATGACTCCCTCCTTTAAATTTTTTTTTAATTGACCTTAAAATATTTACTGGGTACACTTTAATAATACCTTGTCTTTAATGATTGTAAGAAATACCCATAATTCAAAAGGTTTGACAAAATACAGTAAATGCTTTTGCTCCATATGCAGGAGCATTGTCAGTTTAACAAGTTTAGGAAATCCAATAATAGGAAAATGCATACAGACAATGAGCTATAACATGCTTAGCAGCCTCTCCTGTTCTGACAGAGGTTACTATAGATCCAGAATAGGTATCCACTGTAACGTAGACATAGACTGTTTGCCAAATGAAGGTATATGAGTAACATCCATTTGCCAAAGTTGTCCTGGTAGGAGTCCTTGAGGGTTAACTCCAAATGAAGGGACAGATTGTAGTATAGGACCCCTTGGACAGGATTTACCAATCTGCCATGCTGCTTCCCAAGAAAGTTGACACTGTTTACACAGGGCTGCAGCGTTCTGACGATGAGTAGTATGAGACTGAATTGCTCGATCTGTCATGGTTGCTCCAAATAATTTTCTTTTGGGTACCTTGATCACCAAGGGCATTCTCTTGTGCTAAAGCTCCAGGGAGCATGCAGTGAGCTCCAGTATGTCCTATAAAACCTGGAGTTCTATGTTGACATACAAGTCTTCGAAGAAGGAGGAACTGCTGAAATAGTTCATAAGCATTTGACCCTAAGACAGCAGTCTTTATAGAGGAAACAACCATAAGTAAATATTTGCTGTCTGTATATAGATTAAAGGGGGAATATGGCAAATGCTGAAAAGCCATGATAATGGCATATAATTCTAGTCTTTGAGCTGATTTAAAGTTGACTGTTTCAGTATAAAATTGTCCATTGATTTGCAAAAGCGATTTGCCATTTAGTGGAAGTTTCCCAGAGCCATTGTTGTTGATCCTTTGAAAAAAGGAACAACAATAATTTGAGGCTCAAAACCTATAAGCTGTAAGGGTCGCCTATGCTCCTTGATAATCCAGGAGGCAACAAGATCAAAATATGGAAGTGTATTCCATGGGCTATTAGATGATTCAATGTGCCCAAGCTGTAGCTGCTCTTGTACCAATTGAGCAGCTGCCCTAAGTTTCTCCTGAGAAAGGGGCCATTGGTCTACCCATACAGGATTATCTGATTTCCAAGTAATTGGGTCTGCACAATGCTTTATTGGGGTAGCAGGAGCTACCAAGGCCCTGTGCTAAATTTTGATATCCTAATCCACACCTTCTGGTATTGGGTGCCACTTCTATGGGGGTGAGAATTCCTCGCTGTTCTTTCCCTAGTCCCTTAGGCAAAAATCCCCAATCAAGCATTTGCGTACTGACTTGACCATTAGGACTGACAAGCAATGATCCCGTATTTTTCAAAACATCTCTACTCCACAAATTAACTGGCCATCCCGGAAGTACATAGGGCTTAAAAAATTCAGAATTACCTTCTTAATCTTCCCAATGTAAAAAACTAGAACTTTGTTGAGGGGATTTACTCTGCCCTATACCTTGTAATTCGGTGGCTGCTGCATGAGTGGGCCAGGAAGGAAGCCAATGTAGCTTAGCAATAGCAGATACATCAGCTCCAGTATCTAAAAGTCCTTTGAATTTATGCTCATGTATTGTTAGTTCCATTTCAGGGCATTCCTGACCTATTTTTTTAAAATCCAATAGGCAAAATCAGAGGAGCCAAATCACCAATTTTCTTGGGGCCCCTTTTGCAGGATGTGGCCTGAGAAGCAGAATTAGCATCCTTATACTATTCTTCTAATTGCCTGAATTGGCCATGAGACAAATTCTTTTTTTTTTTTTTTCATTAATTTTCATGGGTTGACATTGGTAAATCACAGTGCATATGTTCAGAGAAAACATCTCTAGGTTATTTTGACATTTGATTATGCTGCATTCCCATCGCCCAAGTCCAATTGTCTGTCATCTTCTAACTGATTTTCTTCATGGCCCTCCCCTCCCCCAACCCCCTCTCTATCCTCCCCCCACCCTGTAACTCCCACATCTTGTCCATGTCTCTGAGTCTCATTTTTATGTACCACATATGTATGGAATCATATAGTTCTTAGTTTTTTCTGATTTACTTATTTCACTCAGTATAATGTTATCAAGGTCCATCCATGTTGTTATAAATGATCTGATGTCATCATTTCTTATGGCTGAGTAGTATTCCATAGTATATATGTACCAAAGCTTTTTAATTCACTCGTCCACTGACAAACACTTGGGCCATTTCCAGATCTTTGCTATTGTGAACAATGCTGCCATAAACATGGGGGTGCATTTCTTCTTTTCAAACAGTGCTATGGTGTTCTTGGGGTATATTCCTAACAGTGGTATAGCTGGGTTAAAAGGCAGTTCGATTTTTAATTGCTTGAGGAATCTCCATACTGTTTTCCATAGTGGCTGCACCAGTCTGCATTCCCACCAGCAGTGCAGGAGGGTTCCCTTTTCTCCACATCCTCGCCAATACTAATTCTATGTTGTTTTGTTGATGAGCACCATTCTGACTGGTGTGAGGTGATATCTCATTGTTGTTTTAATTTGCATTTCTCTAATGATTAGTGATGTTGAGCATTTTGTCATATGCCTATTGGCCATCTGAATGACCTCTTTGGAGAAGTGTCTATTCATTTCTTTTGCCCATTTTTGGATTGGATTGTTTGCCTTCCTGGTATTAAGTTTTACAAGTTCTTTATAAATTTTGGTTATTAATCCCTTATCAGATGTATTGTCAAATATATTCTCCCATTGTGTAGTTTCTTTTTATTTTGTTCTTATTGTCTTTAGCTGTGCAGAGGCTTTTCAGTTTAATAAATTTCCATTTGTTTATCCTGTCTTTTATTTTACTTGCCTGTGGAGACAAATCTGCAAATATATTGCTGAGAGAGATGTCAGAGAGCTTACTGCCTATGTTTTCTTCTAAGATGCTGATGGTTTTACAGCTTACATTTAAGTCTTTTATCCATTTTGAGTTTACTTTTGCGAATGGTGTAAGTTGGTGGTCTAGTTTCATTTTTTTGCAGGTAGCTGTCCAGTTTTCCCAACACCATTTGTTGAAAAGGCTGTCTTTATTCCAATGTATGTTCTTACCTCCTTTGTCAAATATCAGTTGTCCATAAAAGTGTGGGTTTATTTCTGGGTTCTCAGTTCTGTTCCATTGATCTATATGCCTGTTCTTATGCCAGTACCAGGCTGTTTTGAGTACAAAGGCCTTGTACTATAACTTGATATCCAGAAGTGTGATACCTCCCACTTTATTCTTCCTTTTCAAGATTGCTGAGGCTATTCGTGTTCTCTTTTGGTTCCATATAAATTTTTGGAATATGTGTTCTATATCTTTGAAGTAAGTCATTGGTATTTTAATCGGTATTGCATTAAATTTATAAATTGCTTTGGGTAATATAGACATTTTAATGATGTTTATTATTCCTAACCATGAGCATGGTATATGCTTCCACTTGTTTGTATCTTCCCTGATTTCTATTAAAAATGTTTTATAATTTTCTGAGTACAAGTCTTTAATCTCCCTGGTTAAATTTATTCCTAGGTACTTTATTTTTTTGGTTGCAATGGTAAAAGGGATTGATTCCTTAATTTCTCTTTCTGACAGTTCATTGTTAGTGTATAAAAATGCCTCTGATTTCTGAGTATTAATTTTATATCCTGCCACTTTGCTGAATTCATTTATCAAGTTTAGTAGGTTTTTGACTGCGACCTTAGGGTTTTCTGTATACAATATCATATCATCTGCAAATAATGATAGTTTTACTTCTTCTTTTCCAATTTAGATATCTTTTATATCTTTTTCTTCTCTGATTGCTGTGGCTAGGACTTCCAGAACTATGTTGAATAAGAGTGGTGAAAGGGGGCACCCCTGCCTTGTTCCTGATCTTAAGGGGATTGCTTTTAAATTTTGCCCATTGAGTATAATGTTGGCTGTGGGTTTGTCATAGATGGCCTTTATCATGTTGAGGTATGTTCCCTATATTCTCACTTTGCTGAGAGTTTTGATCATGAATGGGTGCTGGATTTTATCAAATGCTTTTTCTGCATCTATTGAAATTATCATGTGGTTTTCCTCCTTCCTTTTGTTAATGTGATAAATCACATTGATTGATTTGCAAATGTTGTACCAGCCTTGCCTCCCAAGAATAAATCCCACTTGATCATGGTGTATGATTTTTTTCATATATTGCTGGACCCAATTTGCTAATATTTTGTTGAGGATTTTAGCATCTAAATTCATCAGGGATATTGGCCTATAATTTTCTTTCTTTGTGTTGTCTTTGCCTGGTTTTGGAATCAGAATTATGCTTGCCTCATAAAAGGAACTTGGAAGTCTTCCTTCCTCTTGAACTTTTTGAAATAGCTTGAGAAGGATAGGAGTTAGTTCTTCTTTGAATATTTGGTAGCATCCACTTGTGAAACCATTTGGCCCAGGACTTTTCTTTTTTGGGAGTTTTTTGATAACTGTTTTGATCTCATTTGTTGTAATTGGTCTGTTTAGGTTTTCTGATTCTTCCAGATTAATTTTTGGAAGATTATATGTTTCAAGGAATTTGTCAATTTTATCTAGGTTGTCTAGTTTTTTGGCATAGAGTTCTTCATAGTATTTTCTTACAATATTTTGTATTTCTGTGTGTCAGTTGTTATTTCTCCACTCTCATTTCTAATTTTATTTATTTGAGTCCTCTCCCTTTTTTTCTTGGTGAGTCTGGTTAAAGGTTCATTGACTTTGTTTACCTTTTCAAAGAACCAGTTCCTGGTTTCATTGATCCTCTGTATTGTTTCTTTAGCTTCTATGTCATTTATTTCTTCTCTGATCTTTATTATTTCCTTCCTTCTACTAGCTCTGGGCTTTACTTGCTGTTCTTTTTCTAGTTCTTTTAGATGTAGTGTGAAGTTTATTTGAGCTTTTTCTAGCTTCTTGAGGTATGCTTCTAATGCTATGAACTTCCTTCTCAGGACTGCTTTTGCTGTGTCTCATAAATTTTGAGTTGTTGTATGCTCATTATCGTTCATTTCTAGAAATTTTATTAATTTCTTCTTTGATCTCATTGTTTACCTATTTGTTATTTAATAACATGCTATTTAGTTTCCAAGTGTTTGAGTATTTTTCAGTTTTTCTATTCTGGTAGATTTCTAGTTTCATGCCATTGTGATTGGAGAAAGTGTTCGATATGATTCCAATCTTCTTAAATTTGTTGTGACCACTTTTGTGCCCTAACATGTGGTCTATGCTAGAGAATGTACCATGAGCACTTGAAAAGAATGTATATTCTGCTCCTTTAGGGTGAAAAGTTCTGAAGATATCTATTAAATCGAGTTGATCTAGTATGTCCATTAAGACTGCTGTTTCTCTGTTAACTTTCTTTCTTGAGGATCTATCTAGTGATGTTAATGGGGTATTGAAATCCCCTACTATTATAGTGTTGCTATTGATATTGCCCTTTAAATCCATCAAAGTCTGCTTTATATATTTAGGTGCTCCTATATTAGGTGCGTAGATATTTATAACTGTTATATCTTCCTTTTGGATTGATCCCTTTATCATTATGTAGTGACCTTCTTTATCTCTAACTATAGCATTTGTTTTGAAGTCCACTTTGTCTGATATAAGTATTGCTACCTGAGCTTTTTTTTTCATTTTCATTTGCGTGAAATATTTTTTTCCATCCCTTTATCTTCAGTCTATGTGCATCTTTGGATTTAAGGTGTGTCTCTTGTAGACAGCATATGTATGGGTCTTGTTTTCTTATCCATGCAGCTACCTATGTCTTTTGATCAGATCATTTAATCCATTTACATTTAAGGTTATTATTGATATGTAATTGTTTATTGCCATTTTATTCTTTAAAACTGTATTCCTCTTTTGCTATATTCTTTTTCTCCTTTGATCTGTTTACAACAGATCCCTTAGCATTTCTTGCAGCCTTGGTTTGGTTGTAGTGAATTCCTTGAGGTTTTGTGTGTGTGTGTGTGTGTGTGTGTGTGTGTGTGTGTGTGTGTGGAAAGCTTTTTATTTCTCCTTTAATTTTAAATGATAGCCTTGCTGGATAGAGTAGTCTTAGTTGTAGGCTCTTGTTCTGCATTACTTTGAATATTTCTTGCCATTCCCTTCTGGCCTCAAATGTTCCTGTTGAGAAGTCAGAAATCATCCTTATGGGGGCTCCTTTGTAGGTGATAGTCTTTTTTTCTCTAGCAGCTTTTAATATTTTCTCTTTATCACTTAGCTTTGGTATTTTAATTATGATGTGTCTTGGTGTTGATTTCTTTGGGTTTCTCCTTAATGGAGTTCTCTGTGCTTCTTGAACCTGTGAGATGTTTTCCTGTCTTAATTGAGGAAAGTTTTCAACTATGATATGCTTGAACAAAGTTTCTATCTCTTGTTCTTTCTCTTCTTCTTCAGGAACCCCTATGATGTGGATGTTATTTCTCTTCATGTTGTCACAGAGCTCTCTTAGAGTTTCCTCAGATTTTTTGAGTCTCTTTTCTTTTTTCTGCTCTGCTTCCATGCCTATATTTATTGTGTCCTCTAACTCGCTGATTTGATTCTCAGCTTCATCCATTCTGCTTTTAATTCTTTCCATTGTGTTCTTCATTTCTGATATTGTATTTGTAATTTCTGACTGATTCTTTTTTATTATTTCAATGTCTTTTTTTATATTTGCTATCTCTTTATTTGGGTGTTCGTAATGACCATCTATTGTTGTTCTAATATCTTTGAGCATCCCAACAATTGTTATTTTAAACTCTGCATCTGGTAATTTGGTTATATCTGATTCATTCAGGTTCTTTTCTGGGGATTTCTCTTGATTCATTTGTGTTGCATTTCTCTACCTTCTCATCTTCTCTGTGTAAAGGAAGGTTTTGGCCACTGGAGTCCATTGGGTATGGCCTCTGTTCCCTAGGTGTGGTCTGTCTGCAGGCCTGCCACCCCCTCTTCTGTTGCTGCCTAGGGCATTTGGGTATGGGCATTGCCAGTGCCTGCCCACTGGGGATGTTGCCGTGGTTTCCACTTCTCCCTCATGGGAGTGGCTGTGATCACGTGCTCGGTTGTACAAGCCTTGCTGGCCAAGCCTTTGCACCACCCCCGTGGATGGCATTATGCTGGGCCCTGAGTGCAGTGGCAAGCACCTTATCTCAGCTGCAGGTTTCTGCCTCTTTCTGGGCTTTTGCCTCGCCTTTGCAGGAGGAGCCTGCTCATGGGATGGCTGCAAGCCTTGGCTCCACAGGTTAGGCAGGACTGTGTGCCCATGCTCAGTAGCGGGACTCTGCCTGTTCTGGGTTTTCGGCTCCACATTCACGGGAGGAGCCAGCTCCCAAGTCAGGTCACAAGCCTTGGTTCCGCAGGTGGGGCAAGGCTGTGCTCCTGCGCCCTTGCTCAAGGGCTGGTCTCCATCCCTTCCAGGGTTCCCACCCTTCTCCCGCAGGCTGGATTACAGGCTGCCTGCAGCTGTAATCATGCTTTTGCATGCCCCCTTTTCCCCAGCCAGGCAAGACTGAGCCCACACCTGGGCCCAGTGGTGGCCAGCCAGCTTCCACCCTTGCAGACAGAACCGCGCCTCTGCATCCCGCCACCGCCCGCCCTCCAGCGAGCCCTCAGCCGTGTGGGTGTGGGCACTGCAACTCAGAACCTAACACTCACTACTGTAGCCCCAAAAGCTCCCTCCTTCTAAGTGACTCTGCTCTGAGTGCCATGGGAGAGCATGTTTGGCTAGTGTCCTGCTTTCCTTTGCTGGTATTGCTGTTTCCAGGGGAAATATTCACTTCAGATTTGGGGAGTGACTCATCCCAGGGGTTAGGGTGGCTGTCTCCCAAAATGTTTCTCCCTGTGCCTCCTAGATTACACTCTCTTCCTGCTACTCTCCTCTCTCCCTGTCCCCCGGAGCCCCGGGTGAATGGTTGTGAGAGAGGTGTTCTGTGTGGTCCCTTTAAGAAGAATCCTGGGTCTGAGAAATCAGTCTCTTTCTCACAAACAGTATCCTGACTTGTTTCTAGCTAAATACTGTCCATATGCCTCTTCTAGGCTCTGGGGCTGCAGGCTGGGTCTTTGTTCCTGGGGCTCAGGACCCTCCCCTCTTTGCTAAACTCACTTACCAGCATGCGAGTCTCTCCCAGCTGCCGTTCGCTCTGGGGAGCTGGGCAGCCCTCTCCGTGTTTCCGCTTTTCCTACCAGTCTCAGTGTGGCTTCTTCAGTGTTCCTTGGTTGAAGAGTCCTCTTAGTTTAGGCCAAAGTTGGTTTTTCCAGATGATAGTTCTTAAAATTAGTTTGTAATCCACTTTGGTTCTGGGAGGTGGATGTTGGTACATCCGCCTACTCCAGCGCCATCTTTTCCTCCTCCTTATTGTGTTCTTGGTGGAGCTTTTACTTGTGGTTTTGTTTTATTTTGTTCTCTGGATCTAGTTGAAAAAAACCCTTTAGTAATTCCTGGAATGGGGGTTTTCTGATGATAAATTTCCTCATCTTTTCTGTATTTGTGAATGTTTTTATTTCTCCTTTGTATTTGAAGGATAGCTTTGATGGGTATAGTATTCTTGGCTGAAAGTTCCTCTCTTTCAGGACTTTAAATATTGGGGTCCACTCTCTTCTAGCTTGTAGAGTTTCTGTTGAGAAATCTGATGATAATCTAATGGGCCTTCCTTTATATGTTGTGTTCTTCTTTTCCCTGGTTGCCTTGAGAATTTTTTCTTTGTCTCTGGTTTGTGCTAATTTCATTATGATGTGCCCTGGAGTAGGTTTGTTGGGGTTAAGAAAACTCAGAGTTCTGTTTGCTTCTTTAATTTGAGGCTTTAGTTCTTTCCACAGGCTTGGGAAGTTCTCATTTATTATTTGTTTGAATATGTTCTCCCTCTTCCTTTTTCTCTCTCTTCTCCCTCTGATATACCTATTATTCTTGTTTTTTTTTTTTGGTTTTTTTTTGGTTTTTTTGATAGTCAGACAATTCCTGTAGGGCTTTCTCATTTTTTTTTAATTTTTTAGTCTCTTTCTTCTCTCTGTTGTGCCTCAAGTTGCTTGTCTTCTATTTCACTAATTCTACCTTCTATCTGGCCTGTTCTATTAGCTAAGCTTGTTACCTCGTTTTTCAGCTCGTGAATTGAGTTTTTCATTTCTGTTTGATTTGTTTTTATAGTTTCAATTTCCTTGGTAATATATTCTTTGTGTTCGTTGAGCTGTTTTCTGAGCTCCCTAAATTGCCTTTCTGTGTTTTCTTGTATATCTCTGAGTATTTTTAGGATTTCTATCTTGAATTCTCTGTCATTTAGCTCCAAGGTTTCCAATATATTAAATTTTTTCTCCATAGATTTTTTCTCATCTAGCTGTATTACCTCTCTTTCTTTTGTATCCATGATATTCAATTTTCTCTTCCTTAATGGCATCTGAGGGTGGTTTTGTACTAATGAGAATTAATAAAGAATAAAAAGTTAAAAAAATAAAAATTAAAAAACATTAAAAATTATTATTTCCTCCCTTTTTTTTCCTCTCCTCTCCTCTCCCCTCCTTCTTTTATAAAGACTATTTATTTTTTATTTTTTTGTATTTTTCTGAAGCTGGAAACAGGGAGAGACAGTCAGACAGACTCCCGCATGCGCCCAACCTGGATCCACTGGGGGCGACACTCTGCCCACCAGGGGGCGATGCTCTGCCCCTCCGGGGCATCACTCTGCCATGACCAGAGCCACTCTAGCGCCTGGGGCAGAGGCCAAGGTGCCATCCCCAGCGCCCGGGCCATCTTTCTCCAATGGAGCCTTGGCTACGGGAGGGAAAGAGAGAGACAGAGAGGAAGGAGGGGGGGTGGAGAAGCAAATGGGCGCCTCTCCTATGTGCCCTGGCCGGGAATCAAACCCGGGTCCCCTGCACGCCAGGCCGACGCTCTACCGCTGAGCCAACCGGCCAGGGCCTCTCCCCTCCTTCTTGAGAAAATCTTGTGGTAAACTGTGAATTATATGTGCTAAATAGAACAAAAACTACCTATAATGGAGGACTTGAGTTGGGGAGAAGTGATAAAGGGGCAAAAAAAAAGGGTATGGACCCACAAAATGCAAAAAAGGAAAAAATATGGGTCAAGAATAAAATGATTTGCTTTTAGGTGATGGTTGACTAAGAGATATAATAAGAGGAATAAGAGGAAAACAGGAAAAAGGGGGAAAAATTTAAAAATTACTATTGTATTTAGTGGAGCAAAAACTAGATAAAATAGAGAGCCAGGGTTGGGAGCACTGCTAGTGAGTTTAAAAAGCGAAGTAAAGTAACCCCAAAGCACCACAAAGAAAAATTTGAGTCCCAAATAAAATAATTTGTTCATGATTGAGGATTGAATGAGAGGAATAGTAAAGGAGAAAAGAAGAAACTAATATAGAGGGAGAAAAAAGAAAGAGGAAAACACAAAAAGAAGATAAAAGAAAAAAGAAGAAGAGAGAGAGAGTTAAGGGTTTTGGAGTGCAACCCTCATAGAGAGAAAGGAAGAAGAAAGGAAAGATAATGGGAGATGTAACACTTATGGGTAGTGTAGTTCAAGGAGAGGCGAGAGTAAGATCGGCAGAGAGTTAAATGACCAAATTGGAAGAGGAAGAAAATAATCAAGACAAGAAGATAAGAGAAACAAACGAACAAATATAATAAAATGGGATAGGTTATAAAGTCTGTGGATTATTCTTGATTTTGAGAGGTTATCTTCTTGCTTTTTCTTTTCTCTCCCTCTTCCTGGTCGGTGACTCTGTACCCCGGGTCTGTCCCTGTGGCATGCTTAGGTAGAGGTTTGCAGTAGATAAGTCTCTATGGCGATGTCATGTATTGTGCTTCAGTCTCACTGGCAGTTGAGGCTCATTAGCATTTATAGGCTCCAACAGTGAGAGAGTCCATTTTCCCGGAGCCTCTCTCCTAGTCTTTCCTTCCTGATGATCCAGCTGTGGGGTTGCTGCTGCCTCTGCCTGAGAGAGATCTAGTCAGTAGGGTTGCATAGGTCAGTTGGGAGGCAAGCAGACTGTGGGTTATGCTAATCCTTCACGGGTCTGTTAGCTTGTATGGCTGGGTGAGGTGCCCCACCCGCCCGGAGAAGTTCAAGCGTAGGGAATCTCGCTTTCGCGTGCCGCTCTTCAGGGCACAGGGGCGACCCTGAGACTCCGGTTTCGGCCCACACAAAGGCCTCTGACTCTGCCCCTCTGTCTGGAAACACGGGCGCCCACTCCCAGGGGAAACTCTCGCCCACTACCCGTGCTCACCGACCAAGATATCGGGCCGGCTGCCTCTTGCCCTAGGTGAGGTGCCCCACCCGCCGGAGAAGTTCAAGTGTAGGGAATTTCACTCCCGCACACTCCCCGTGCACCACTTTTCAGGGCACAGGGGCAACCCCGAGACTCCGGTTTCAGCCCATACAAAGGCCTCTGACTCTGTCCCTCTGTTCGGGAACACGGACGCCCACTCCCGGAAGAATCTCTCACCCACTATCCACGCTCGCCATATGGTCAGGATTTTAATAGTGCTTTTCTGACTAGTGCCTTTTACTTGCTTCATATAAGACAGTAAATCAGCCTGTAACAGACAATATGGGGACAGTGGAGGCATCAGAAAAGTTGGGAGGGAAAACAAAAGATAAGACACCAATGCAGGTTCAATGATTAAATCGACAAAAGATCAGATACAACAAAGTGTGGCATAGAAATAGTCATTTTAATGTTGATACAACAGTATGTTAGGAGACAACACATCAAATAGGGACATTTGCAATAGAATAGAGTATGTGGGACATAAAGGTCAGAAATGATCACGGGGAGTCAGGTTGAAATCTGTATAATTTTATTAACCAATTTCACCCTAATAAGTTCAATAAAATTATTTTAAATTAAAAAAAAAGAAATGATCACGGGGAGCTCCTTTCTTTCTCTTGGGGTGAGTGACCCAGGTTTCAGTCTCAGGCAAGGCTGCCTTCAAACTTGCTTTTCCTTTTAGTATACTAGATCAGAGCCTGATTGAGAGGCCCCGTAAATTCAGGCTGGGGCTAAGGATTCTACCATCACCCTCTTTTTAAGATGTTTCCTAATTAAGAAGAAACATCTATCTCCAACAGGTTTGACTCAATGCTGAGGCAGGGAGAGGGAAGGCATGCAGTATAGGTAAGCAAAACCCAAGCAGAATCAGTCAAGAAGGTCCCCAACAGTGCCAGCGCTCACAGTGCACCCCTGAGTCTCTCTGTTTGTCATCATGAGTTTATACCGATTCCAGTGTTGGCTTTCACCCTCCTCTCCCACTCTTCACCCTATCAAAGAACAGAAAACTGTATAGCTCACCCGCCTTGTCCTCACAAGCACATAAAATCTAAAAGTTAATGGACAAGGTAGAGAATTCTCCAATACAGATATTTTCTAACATCAGTGCTGCAACCTTTCATCTGGAGTGCATGTCACTTGTTTATCATGTTGTCATCCTGAAAGACCTGGAGGCAACGTACTGCCTTTGAACTCCTCTAAGGAAGGGAACGGGTTCTGGACCATGACACTTGGCCGAGTACCCGCTGGGAAAGGATCACCATATTCTCAGGGAACCTGAACACAGAGGCCAGGTGGGGTGGCCATTTACCTTTCTGACAAGAAACTGACAGGATATGTGTAAAATACAAAAGCACATTACAGCAGAAGAAAGGGGAAGGACAGCAGCATAAACAAGGCACTTGTTCTTCCTGTCGGTGTCCTCAGGGAGCAAAGATGGCAGGATCGACAGGTGATTTCAGAAAGGCCGTAGCAGCTTCCATAAGCACTTGCATGACAGAGCCTATTAGGAGGAGAAAACAAAAATCAGGGCTGAGGGACAACAATGAGGGGACGTGCCCCTGTCCCAGTCCCCCCTGCACCTCCCCGGTCACCTCTTGGTGTCCTGCTTCAGTCCCCCTGACTTTTCCTTTCTCGTCGCCCAGATTCCCTTCACTCTGCTCTGGCCCCAGGAACACTCAGCAGCAGTGAGATAATAAACATTCCAGAAGCAAATTCTCCACGTAGAGCCCTATCCCAGTATAATACTGACATAAGTGAGGAGCAAGAATGCTGCTTCCTGTCCTTTCACAATCCACGCTCCCCACCCACGGCCCTTCCCTCTTTATGAACACACCACCCCCAATTTAAGGTTGCACCTTCATCTTGCCAAGGAAAGAGCTAGCTGGGAGACCAGAAAGGGTCTGGACCATGATGGTCAGGGGAGAGGACTGTGTGGTTTCTCCCTGGATTACCCACTCAGACTGGACGCTCTGTGTGTGGGAAGATGCCTAGCTTCCTAAGGAGGGAAGGAGCTGGGGTGTTAGGACTGTGCTCCTACCTGCATGGAGGCGAATCCAGGCCACAGCTTTCCTCTCCAGAAGTTCCCACTCACACTTCATGTCCTTATGATTGGAATGCAGCCAGAGCACTGCCAGGGCTGTGGCCCAGGCTGAGGAATCCACACTCTGCACAATGATAGATGGAGACTTCCCTGAAGCCTCCACGTGGGAGCAGGAATCCCCCCCCCCACGGCGCCAAGGGAATGCAAAAACCTCCAGTCCCTCCTCACTTCCCATGCCCCAAACTGCTACTAAATGAGATTGCCTGGTCTCCCTTAACCACATTTAGGACTTGCAAGACCTAAGGCCAGGCCCCAAACCTCAGGGCAAAAATTCATTGAGTCCTAGGGCAGAAAGTTCTTAAATTTTAAATCCAGTGTAAGTAGCAGGACAGTGCTCCAACACCCCTACAAGGATGAGTCAACTATGATAAAAGAAACACATGCAGCCTGACCAGGTGGTGGTGCAATGGATAGAGCATCAGCCTGAGATGCAGAGGACCCAGGTTCAAAACCCCAAAGTCACCGGCTTGAGCATGGGCTCACCAGCTTGAGTGTGGGGTTGCCGGCCTGAGCGTGGGATCATAGACGTAACCCCATGGTCACTGGCTTGAGCCCAAAGGTTGCTGGCTTGAAGCCCAAGGTTGCCAGTTTGAGCTCAAGGTCACTGGCTTGAATGAGGGGTCACTGGCTTGGCTGAAGACACCTAGTCAAGGCACATATGAGAAAGCAATCAATGAACAACTAAGGTGCCACAACAAAGAATTGATGCTTCTCATCTCTCTCCTTTCTTGTCTGTCTGCCTTATATGTCCCTCTCTCTCTCTTTCTCTATCACTAAAAAACAAAACAAAACAAAAAGAGAGAAAGAAAATGAAGAATTACCAATAACCAGGTGTATTTCATCACCTTCCACACTTTGTAAAATCAAAATGACACAAGTCCTTCAGGCTTTTGGCATTTGTCCTGTAGTTAACAATACCTCAGAAGATTAAGTTACCTTGAAATTCTAGAACGTAATATATCCTCATCAGCAAACTTAAACACATTTTAAATAATTAGGTCATTTTAGTAATACTTCACCTTCCGTAACATCAATAAAATTTTGCTAACAGCTGGACTTCCTTCAGTAAGAAAAGGAACAATAATGTAGGTTCTGATGACAGACAGTCCTAGAACTGAACCCAACTCTGCAACTAACCAGTAAAGTAAACTCAGACACATACCCTTCCCTGGGCTTCAGTTTCTTCATCTATAAACAGCAACATGAAGAGGACTGGCCTTACTTCATTGTTGTAGTGAATAAATAATATCATGAATGTTAAGTGGCTAGCATAGTGCTTGGCATAGCGTAATTGCTCAATGAACAATTGTTATCACTAAGATGGTTGGCAGGGAATTAGTTAGATTAAAGAGAATTTTTCCTTTCCCTTTGTCATCCATCAACTCCTACTAGTTAAGCCATTAGTCCCTTGTTCTTTCGGTTCTAACCTATCCAGAAATATCCTTCAACCTCTGCTTATTAGCAATTTATTTAATCTATGGCCTCTGATAATCTCCTTCCTCAGGTGAGTCATGATTCACCACAATTCTCTTTACTGACCACAACCTCTCAAAAATATATATCCTCCTTTTTCTCTGCATCTCACCTTGATGGGAACTGCAGCCTGTATATTTTCCAAACTCATCTGTAGGACCAGGGCCAGACCGTCATTCAGGTCCCAGGAACCATCTGCCTTTTGGAGGGAAACCAGCTGTACAAGAGGGTCCTCTCCAGTGACTTTGGGGGAGGAAAAAAGAAAGAGGATGAGAAAGTAAGAGACCTCTGGCCCCTTGGCATACTTGAGCAAGAAAGGTCTGAATTTCAGAATCTCTAGCAGAGTGCAGAGTTAAGCAGAGCCTACCAAGATTCCCATTTCAGTCCTTCCCCTAGGGGACATGCATTTTATCTGTGACAATGTGGGCCACCCCAGTGACATACTGCCACTAAGAGAGCTGCACTTAAATATTCAGCAACAACAAAAAAAGACATGGCGTACTAAAAAATCCACATCATAGTGCTGTTTAAAGTCTTATCCAGTCCTGTTTAAATGACCCTTAAAACTTTAGGTGTATTAAAAAGAATTCTAGACAAGGCCCTGGCCGGTTTGCTCAGTGGTAGAGCATCGGCCTGGCGTGCGAGGGGTCCCGGGTTCGATTCCCAGCCAGGGCACACAGGAGAGGCGCCCATCTGCTTCTCCACCCCTCCCCCTCTCCTTCCTCTCTGTCTCTCTCTTCCCCTCCCGCAGCGAGGCTCCATTGGAGCAAAGATGGCCCGGGCGCTGGGGATGGCTCCTTGGCCTCTGCCCCAGGCACTAGAGTGGCTCTGGTCGCAACAGAGCGACGCCCCGGAGGGGCAGAGCATCGCCCCTGGTGGGCAGAGCCTCACCCCCTGGTGGGCGTGCCGGTCAGGCGCATGCGGGAGTCTGTCTGACTGTCTATCCCCATTTCCAGCTTCAGAAAAATACACACACACACACACACACACACACAAAAGAATTCTAGACAAATATAGCTTGAATTTTAATTATCAAAAATTTCAAAAGAAAGCAGATATAAAGGGAGCAGTTAGCAGTCTACGAGCAGTTAGCAGTCTACCTCAAAGAGTAATCTAGTGTCTAATGCCGGTGATATAAAAATTGCCTAAAAGCAAGCAGCCCAATCACAGGGACAGCTCGCAGGAGCCAGTCAAAGTCGTCTGTCTGTCCTGCTTGCCTGGAGAACCAAGTCAGATAATCTGGCATCTTGGTTTTTTCCCCCACATATTTTTTTAAAATCACAACAAATGTGACTGCTGGTCATGTTGATTACAACACAGCTCACGAAATGTAGGAAGTTTGAGGTTTGTAAATTCAGTTAAAAGTAATAAAGTAAAATAAAGGCCCCAAAATATAAAATTTATTTGAGTAACTTTAAACAGCTGAGATGCTGTACTAATCTGCAGTTGCTTTACATATGAGAGGAGAAGAGGAGTCCACAAGTCTCTCTTCTCTTTACTGTGAACATGTGAGTGGAATGGCTCAATTTGCTTTGGAAATAAGTGGGTACCACTTGACTATCCTGACATAAAGGACATAGGGCTACTATGTGACAAGGATGATAACAATCTAGGAAGCCTAAATAATCAAATAGCCATTAGACTGCTAGATAGTGCCTGGGGTTAGCATTAAGTCACAACAGGCCCCTTGAGATAATATATTGGAAAACACTCTGTAATATTTAAATGCCTGCAGCTTTTACTATTTCATCACTGAAACTAATAAAATCTATCACACATTTAAAAAGAACTGCTTAAAGATCACAGATTTTTTTAATTTAAGTGAGAGGAGGGGAGATACAGAGACAGTCTCCTGCATGTGCCCCAACTGGGATCCACCTCGCAATCCCTATCTGGGGCTGATGCTGTGCCCACCTAGGCCCATGCTTGCAACCAAGCTATCTTTAGTACCTGAGTGGGAGGCTCCATGGAGCCATCCTCAGCACCTGGGGTCAATGCACTCAAACCAATTGAGCCATGGCTATGAGAGGAGAAGAGAATGAGAGAGAGAAGGGGGAGGATGAAGGGAGGAAAAGTAGATGGTGGCTTCTCCTGTGTGCTCTGACTGGGAATCAAATAGGGACTTCCACACGTCAGCAGACACTCTACCATTGATCCAACTAGCCAGGGTCTCAATAAATTTTATTAACACCCCACAGTGATTGGTAGCACAGAGGTTTAATTAAATGCACCTGAGACCTGGAAGCCCTCTCTTTATTAGCTGCATAAGAAGAATAAATAGAGTGTAAGTGGTAACGATGTTTAAACAAATAAACGATTACACACCATAAACCCTTTCTGCAAAAATTGGAGCGACTAGAAAGAACTTGCCTGTAAGCCTATGTTAGTAGAATAGGCATCCTTAGAAGTAAAATGTACTTTGACTCAATTTGCCATGTACATGAGAAGCCCAGGGACTTGGAACACAGGCAGCCAAATGACTAAGGAATACCTTTTGGTGACAGAAAGTCATCAGACAGCGTTAGGAAGATCTGTCATCAAACCCAACTTGTGAAAGAATGACAAATACAGCTGGGACCTAAACAGGGTGACAGCTGAGTTCTGCAAGAGGAGGGTCCCAGCCTGTAGGTAAGATGTACAAGCTGAGATGGAGAGGAGGATAGTGTAACTAAGGCTCACCCCAAACTCCACTGGGTATGTTTCAGTGTCCTAATGCGGTAGACTGCTGAAGCTAGGCTGAGCCTGGAAAATACAGGGACTGGACAGATCTTACTCTCGGCCTGACATGTATCAAATGATTACCTCCCAGGCCAGGAAAGACACAGGATAACAGCACTGAAAATTAGTTCTTCAGTTCCCATAGATCAGAAAAGAGAACTGAGGCCCATCTCACCTGTATGGTGAGTTTCCAAGTTGGTCCTGTTGGTAGAATCATCAGCCCTTCCCATCTCAGGAGAGGTCTGTTTGAGAGACAGGCTTTTCTTCTTTAGTCCATAACCAATAGCTTGGTATTTAACTGGAGCTATATGTATGACAGACAAACATTGGTTAGAAAAAGTCACTGGAAAGATGCTCACTGAGAGAATACAGGCTCTTGTTCATCGTGGACTTAGAGGGATTGTAACCATTCTTGGGCTATGACATGCACAGTAGTAAAAAGTGCTCCTAGGAGAATGAGGCCTTTGTCTATAGATACTGGTACTGAGGCATCCAAAGCTCTCTGCTGTTGGCAAAGGACCCTGACAATTTGAGACATATCTGCTCCTTTCCATGTCAGCCTCAGTCACCATCTTTATTGTGCATTCTACTCAGCCCAAATTCTGCACACAGCCCCACCTTTCATATAAGTAATACAACAATTTTAATTTATGTAAATAAAATATCTTCTTTTTCTCCCTCTGTATCTATGACTAAGGGCCTCCCACATCTGATTACTAAGGAAAAAAATAATAGTGTGTGTGTGTGTGTGTGTGTGTGTGTGTGTGTGTCTGTTTTGATCCCTAGGGGAAAAGAAAGAAAGAAGAACAGAAATTCTAGATGTAAAAAGACAAGGGGGGATAAAGTATCTTTCATAAACATATACTTTAAATGAAGTATCCAAGTATCCAGGGCCCCTTGTTTTATGAGTTTCAATGACATAAAACTCACCAGCTCCAGCGCATCGTAAGTTCATAGCAGGAACAGAAGCACCCATCATAATTGGCCTTGGAATTTCCCTATGAACCAGGGGTCCCTGAACTGGCTTGTTGAGCTCCTTGTTGATGGCAATGAAAGCTGTGTGGGAGCTTATGACTCCACACTCAATGCTGACTCTCAACACATCTTTCTTATCATTCGCCGGAGTCTCCCCAAAACCCACGTCCTTGGTCTGGAGGAAGGATTTGGCAGCAAGGCGATGAATGGTGAAGCTAAAAGAAAAGCAATTCCTGTGACTTAGGGAAAAGCACACATGTGCTAGCTACTCAGAATCCTCAGAAGTTAGGGGCAGCACAGGGAGAGAAAACCAGAGAGGGGAGAGATGCGATCTGAGCGGCTTAAAAAGGAAAAGTGTTCTCGTGGACCAATGCCACCCCATTCAATTTAATTTCTAAAAATAAATAAATAAATAAATAATCAATAAAAAGGAAAAGTGATTTTAGGGAAATAATTGAATTCCAAATTAAGAGCAGGAAATCCCCAAGGATAGCAGGGAAAAAAAGAAGAAAGAGAAGGTAAGGGAAAGGAAGGGAGGGGAAAAGAAAGGTATAGAAAAGAGAAAGAAAGGAAGGAAAGAAGGGAGGGAGGGAGGGAGGGAGGGAGGGAAGGAAGGAAGGAAGGAAGGAAGGAAGGAAGGAAGGAAGGAAGGAAGGGAGGGAGGAAGGAAGGAGAAGGGAAGGGAAAGAGAGAAAGAGAGAAAGGAAGAAAGGAAGAAAGGGAAGGAAGGAAGGAAGGAAGGAAGGAAGGAAGGAAGGAAGGAAGGAAGGAAGGAAGGAAGGAAGGAAGGAAGGAAGGAAGGAAGGAGAAGGGAAGGTAAAGAGAAAGAGAAAGGAAGGAAGGAAGGAAGGAAGGAAGGAAGGAAGGAAGGAAGGAAGGAAGGAAGGAAGGAAGGAGAAGGGAAGGTAAAGAGAAAGAGAAAGGAAGAAAGGAAGAAAGGAAGGAAGGAAGGAAGGAAGGAAGGAAGGAAGGAAGGAAGGAAGGAAGGAAGGAAGGAAGGAAGGAAATAAGAAATGAGAACTGAAATCTCACTTGGCATCAGACTTGGGTTGTAGAGAAAATGTCACTTTATTCTCCAAACTCTTGCCCTGGAGGGTGTACTTAAGGCAAACTTCTCCTGTTGTCTCTGCTGGCTACAAATTAGAGAAGAGAGGAAATGATGGAAAGGAGAGGTCACCAAGAGAAATGTCAGAATCGGGGCCACTCCCCAACCCAACACATTAAAATTTCTGACTAGATACCCAGAGAGACTTGACAAGATGGAGAAGGGGATAGGCTGAATCCGTCTGGCCAGCATCCAGAGCAGAGTTCAGGGCAGTAGCTACTCTGACTAGAGAAACAAATAAGAATGGAATCTCACCGGCATTGTCCCAGTCAACTGCGCATAGATGATTAACCTCTGACCCCTAAAGATAGAGGTTTGCTCTGGAGAAAGCATGTTAGCAGATAGACCAGGAGGCAAACCCCAGCTCAGAGAAACGTCCTCTACTACAGGTTGCAGAGACCATTTCAGGGCCCTCAGAGCCTGGTAGAAGAAAGAGAACAGAATAAGCACCAAAATAATAATGCCAACAATAACTAATACTAACTGAACGTTTATTATGTACAAGGTGCTATGCAACACAATCATTGTATGCCTACTCCTTAATACTATAGCAGGATATGGGTGTTATTACTTTTGCTTTACCCAGGAGGAAGCTAGAGCAGAGAAAGTTAATAGATGTGAATGAAGGAAATGTCTGGGAGAAAGAGACCCTAGAGAACTAGGCATTAGATAAGAAATGGCACCAACAGGGAAAGAGGAACTTAGAAATACAACCAGCAGTGGAAGATGCCTTTCCCTGTGCATACTAATCACATGAGTATCCATTTACCACTTCTTCCAATCTACCAGACATATTACAATTGTCCTTCTTGTTTTCTTTGTATCATTTGCACAGAGGATAGAATATAGGACCAAAAGAGATCCTAACGTACACTCCTGGTCTCTCAATCATGATTCTTGGTCAAATTTTTTTAGTTTCTCTGTTTCTTGTCTTAAACACAAAGCCCTAACTTTTTCAGAATTTTGTTTTGGAGCTTCCAGCTACTAGAAAAAATGCCAGTTCTCCCGAAACTACAGTGGACCTCTTAACCATAAAGTCCAAAGCAGCTCCATTAAGTATATAGGCCAAGGCCTTGGGGACGGAAAGAAATGAATCCTAGAGGCAAACATTGTCTCAGCTCTTGCAGCTGTGCACGCCCTGCACCATACTCTCTGGATCACCACTTTGGGACACAGTGCCTGTCCCTCACCTTCGACTGTATCCTTTCCTTGCCAGTGATAAATTCCGCCATGCCCCCCGCTGCCCGAGCAATGCCTTTGATTAGGCTGGTGGAGGCTCCTTCTCCAATACCAAATGAGAAACACCTGCAATTGTACAATAGCTAGAAGTTAGAGAAAGGGACTAAAGAGTAATCAGTCATACATACATAATCATCAATGCATATTGGTCAAAAATAGATAGTCTACTTCCTAGGGGGGAGAGGTCGAGAAGCAGATGGTCACTTCTCCTGTGTGCCCTGACCGGGAATCAAACCTGGGACATCCACACACCAAAGGCGTAACAATGACCCTTTATTGAGCATATTCTGTATCTTAGAAGGTAAAATGGCTTAAATAAATGGTGCAATTTAATCATCACTGGACTCCTGAGAGGCAGGCGTAGGTTTCATTTTGCAGATGAGAAACTGAGGCTTACACATGCAAAAGAATGAAACTGGACTACAGTCTGTCCCCCTGTACTAAAATTAACTCAAAATGGATCAAAGACCTAAACAAAAGACCTGAAACAATTAAGTGCATAGAAGAAGACATAGGTACTAAACTCATGGACCTGGGTTTTAAAGAGCATTTTATGAATTTAACTTCAATGGCAAGAGAAGTGAAGGCAAAAATTAATGAATGGGACTACATCAGACTAAGAAGTTTTTGCTCAGCAAGAGAAACTGATAACAAAATAAACAGAAAGCCAACTAAATGGGAAATGATATTTTCAAACAACAGCTCAGATAAGGGCCTAATATCCAAAATATACAAAGAACTCATAAAACTCAACAACAAACAAACAAACAATCCAATAAAAAAATGGGAAGAGGACATGAACAGACACTTCTCCCAGGAAGAAATACAAATGGCCAACAGATATATGAAAAGATGCTCATCTTCGTTAGTTATTAGAGAAATGCAAATCAAAACTGCAATGAGATACCACCTCACACCTGTTAGATTAGCTATTATTAACAAGACAGGTAATAACAAATGTTGAAAAGGCTGTGGAGAAAAAGGAATCCTCATACACTGTTGGTGGGAATGTAAAGTAGTACAACCATTATGGAAGAAAGTATGGTGGTTCCTCAAAAAACTGAAAATAGAATTACCTTATGACCCAGCAATCCCTCTACTGGGTATATACCCCAAAAACTCAGAAACATTGATACGTAAAGACACATGCAGCCCCATGTTTATTGCAGCATTGTTCACAGTGGCCAGAACATGGAAACAACCAAAAAGCCCGTCAATAGATGACTGGATAAAGAAAATGTGGCACATATACACTATGGAATACTACTCAGCCATAAGAAATGATGACATCGGATCATTTACAGCAAAATGGTGGGATCTTGATAACATGATACGAAGTGAAATAAGTAAATCAGAAAAAAACAGGAACTGCATTATTCCATACATAGGTGGGACATAAAAGTGAAACTAAGAGACATTGATAAGAGTGTGGTGGTTACGGGGGGAGGGGGGAGAGGGAGAGGGAAAGGGGGAGGGGGAGGGGCACAAAGAAAACTAGATAGAAGGTGACAGAGGACAATCTGACTTAGGTGATGGGTATGCAACATAATTGAACGACAAGATAACCTGGAGTTGTTATCTTTGAATATATGTATCCTGATTTATTGATGTCGCCCCATTAAAAATAAAATTATTAAAAAAAAAAGAAATTGAGGCTTAAAGGATTTTTAGAACTCTGTCCAAGATCATATACCTACTAAGTGAGATGGATGCAATTTGAGTACTGCCCTGTTTGACTACATGATCCCCCTGCCAAATCATTATATATTAAACTGATTCTAGAAACAGAGAAGATAAAATAATAGGACTACATCCTCATTATTTTAATAATCAATCCAAAAATGGGTTAATAAGGAAGTGGGAGAGTTAGGAAAATACAGACACTCTCATCAGCTTGACTAACATTGTTCTGGAACCATAAGTGCCCTGGCAAGGCTAGTCTTAGGGGGAAAACAGTACCACTGCTCTTCTAACCTGGGAATTCTCTCCCTGCCCTAGTCCATGGGCACCAAATGGCTTTTTAATCAATGTGGCTTCCCATTGGTAATACTAATACAAGCTATTAGTGAGAAGGGGGGAGACAGAGAGACACCCTGACTGGGATCCACCCTACAAGCCCCAATAAGGTGATGTTCTGTCCATCTAGGATCATTGCTCAGTTGTCTGGCAACCAAGCTATTTTAGTGCCTGAGGCAAGGCCACAGAACCATCCTCAGCACCCAGGGCTAACTTACACGAACCAAGCCATGGCTGCAGGAGGGGAAGAGAGAGATAGAAAGAGAGAAGAGAGAGAGGGAGAGGTCGAGAAGCAGATGGTCACTTCTCCTGTGTGCCCTGACTAGGAATCAAACCTGGGACATCCACACACCAAACCAACTACCACTGAGCCAACTGGCCAGGCTTAATACAAGCAATTTTAGAAGGCACAACAAGGATAGTTCTTGCTATAAATTAATACCCTATGATTTTGGCTATGTATCAGTCATTTTTGGTGTGTATTTTTTTTCCATTGATTTGAGAAAGAGAGAGGGGAAGGGAAAGGGGAAGAGGGAGAGAGAGAGAAAAGCACCAACTCATTGTTTCATCTAGTTTTTCCATTTAGTTGTATACTCACTGATTGCCTCTCATACGTGCCCTGAGCAGGGGTCAAACTGTGACCCCTCTCTATCCACTGAACCACCCAGCAAGGGCCTGTATTGGTCTCTTTTGAACTGGGTTAGTGTGAATCATCACACTGTCTAGTGCAGTGGTTCTCAACCTTTCTAATGCTGTGACCCTGCAATACAGTTCCTAATGTTACGGTGACCCCAAACCAAAAAATAATTTTGGTGGCTACTTCATAACTGTAATTTTGCTACAGTTATGATTCGGAATGTATTCTCATTGCTTTAGGCGACCCGTGTTTTGGTTGTTCGACCCCCGCCGGGGTCACGATGCACAGGTTGAGAACCGCTGGTCTAGTGACATCAGCGTCAGGATTAATGCTCTAAACTTGTAAGGTGAAGAACCAGACTTCTAATTATTGTGACTTAACTGTGACAATGCTCCTTAGAAATCACAGCCTGCCAACATCTTGATATTATCACCTTTAAATTTCCAACAAGCTTTTGAACTGTAGCCTATGTTCTTTATGGCTTACAAAATGCTTTGATGTATATGTTTAAGTGTTTTTTATGTATAATACTAAAGCTAAACCATATTTATTGATGGCTAACTACATGCCTAGAAGTTAACTGCTTTGTGTGGATGATAATGATAAGGATAATAATAATAATAATGGCAAAACTTTATATAGCTCGCCTGACCTGTGGTGGCGCAGTGGATAACGCGTCGACCTGGAAATGCTGAGGTCGCCGGTTCAAAACCCTGGGCTTGCCTGGTCAAGGCACATATGGGAGTTGATGCTTCCAGCTCCTCCCCCCTTCTCTCTCTCTGTCTCTCTCTCTCTCCTCTCTAAAAATGAATAAAGAAAAAAAGAAAAAAAAACAACTTTATATAGCTCTTACTTTGTGTCAAGCACAGTTCCTAATGCTTTCCTTAGGTATATACCCTTAACCCTCATGGTAAACCTATAAAGTCAGTACAGTTATTATCTCCATTTTCAAGTACAGACTGAGGCTTAGAGAATTAGGTGATTTGTCCAAACAACTGAGAAGCACAAAAAGCCTGAACTTAAATATATGGCTTCTGACTTAAAGTATAATACCCTAGGAGAGTTCTGCTCACAGCAAGGCCAGACGAAGTTGTTCAAAGCCAGTATAGAACTAGAATTGCTGTATATGATACCATATTTCCCCATGTAGAAGACACACCCTTTTTCAGAAAAATTTGGGGTCTAAAAACTGGCTGCGTCTTAGACAGTGGTTGTAGATTTTTTTTACTTGCATTTCCCGCTTTTTCACGCTTGTTTTTGCACTCATTATTGAAGACAGTGATTCATCATCAGACACAGATGAGGACAAGCTAATAATGGATGGGAGTTTTGACAGTGATGAGAAGTTGTATGAATTTTATGATTAATAAAATTTGAGTTCAATAACTTTATGTTATACTTTTTTTTTTCAAACTTCAGGCCCCAAAATTAAGGTGCGTCTTATACATGGGAGTGTCTTATAAATGGGGAAATACAATATTTTTAATAATCTGAAAATATCAAAATGCTGAGAGAAGAGTAAAGCCAAGAGAGATAAGCCTGGTATCTGGTATCCCTTTACCCCTAGAAGCAGGTACCAAGTTCAAACTGATAACTGAATAGTTAAAAAGCTAAGCAGGTTCAGATTTGAAGTTTCCAAAGAGAAAGTGCCCTGGTTGACACTCAGGTTTCTTAATACAAGCTTATAGAACTATACCTTAAAGGTAGAGATGAATCTGAAATAAACCAGCCATCCAATGACTAATGTTCATTGGGCTAATATTAAATATTTAAGGATTAGAAAGAAAAAACTGACACTATTTGCCAACCTAATTATCCATAGAAAAATCTAAAAGAGTCTAAAAATATATTATTAGAATTAATAGCTCCCTTAGGCAAGGTCATTGAAGACAAGGTCAATTTAACTTTAAAAGCCATTGTAATAAATTTCTTTTTTTTTTCTACAGAGACAGAGAGAGAGTCAGAGAGAGGAATAGATAGGGACAGACAGGAACGGAGAGAGATGAGAAGCATCATTCAGCAGTTTTCATTGTGACACCTTAGTTGTTCATTGATTGCTTTCTCATATGTGCCTTGATCGCAGGCCTTCAGCAGACCGAGTGACCCCTTGCTCGAGCCAGCGACCTTGGGTCCAAGCTAGTGAATTTTTGCTCAAACCAGCTGAGCCCACGCTCAAGCTGGCAACCTCGAGGTCTTGAACCTGGGTCCTCCGCATCCCAGTGCGACGCTCTATCCACTGTTCCACTGCCTGGTCAGGCTGTAATAAATTTCTATGTAGAAATAAACATCCACTAAATAAAATGTTTTTTTAAATGCTATTTAAATTAGCATCAAATACCTAAGGAAAAAAATCTAATGAAAAATTCATAAAGACTTTGATACACAGAATTATAAATATTATAGACGGATTTTGTACATACTGTTAGATTAAGAAAATAAGTAGCCCTGGCCGGTTGGCTCAGCGGTAGAGCGTCGGCCTGGCGTATGGGGGACCCGGGTTCTATTCCCGGCCAGGGCACACAGGAGAAGCGCCCATCTGCTTCTCCACCCCTCCCCCTCTCCTTCCTCTCTGTCTCTCTCTTCCCCTTCCGCAGCCAAGGCTCTATTGGAGCAAAGATGGCCCGGGCGCTGGGGATGGCTCCTTGGCCTCTGCCCCAGGCGCTAGAGTGGCTCTGGTCGCAGCAGAGCGACCCCCCGGAGGGGCAGAGCGTCGCCCCTGGTGGGCGTGCCGGGTGGATCCCGGTCGGGCGCATGCGGGAGTCTGTCTGACTGTCTCTCCCTGTTTCCAGCTTCAGAAAAAAAAATACAAAAAAAAAAAATTAAAAAAAAAAAAGAAAATAAGTAAATTTACTGATTTTGTGAGCAACCAGGTTTCTCATCATGGAGAAAAGAAGACACATATATAGAATAGGAGGGAAAAAGAAAGAATGTTATGTTGCTACCTTGGAAGTAGGGATATCGGTAAAAACGTGTGTTTCTCTTAATCATATTCTAGTTCTGGCTGCTGAAAATTCCTATAATAAATAACAGGCCAGTAACAAAGAGTTACAACTAACCCTCAGCTATTGACTTCTATTTATCATTTGCACTGGAAAGAACAAGGCTTATTCTAGAAATGGTTGGCTACATAAATGTGAATACAGGTAAGTCTGAAACATTTTTTTAAAGAAAAAAGGAAATATTCACAAACCAAAGAGACACGTAAAAAAGACATAGGAGCAAGTTAAAAGGGGCTCCCACTGGCCAAATCTGGAAATTTTGAGAATCTAAATGAATAATGAAAGTAATGAATCTGGCCCTGGCCAGTGACTCAGTGGATAGAGTGCCGGCCCAGAGTGTGGACGTCCCAGGTTCAATTCCTGGTCCAGCACACAGAAGAAACGACCCTCTGCTTCTCCTCTCTTCCTCTCCTCCTTTTCTCCCTCTTCTCCTACCATAGCCAGTTGCTAGATTGGTTTGCATGTCACCACAGGCACTGAAAATAGCTCCAGCAGAGCACAACAGCCTCAGGTGCTAAAAATAGCTCAGTACTGGAGAATGACCCTAGATCAGGTTGCCGGGTTGAGCCCAGTTAGGGAACATAAAGGAGTCTGCTTCACTACCTTCCCTCCTCTCTCCTAAAGAAAAAAAAAGTAATGAATCTTAAAAAACTGAAAACTAATGCAAGAATTCAAAAGTACAGTACATACTGATACAACAAAAAGAAAGGAGAGAAGGAGGAAGGGAAAGAAGACAAAGCTCCTCTTTATAGTAGGAGGACAACTAATAATTATGGAAAAGTTGATAGAATTTTAAAATCATCATTTTACAACCAATGATGGTAACAACACTTGGGCAACAATCATCAGTGAATGCTAAAACTACTGAGTAAAAATAAATTTGGAAAATAGGATGTTAGCAAAATTTTTAAGTTATCTGTCAGACACCAACTTTAGTGCTTACATTTATCACCAGGCCCAGTTATTTTTGAAATATTTCTTCCAACATATATAACATTAATTCCAACATAAGTTTAAATAATCGAACATAAGTTGAGAGTTACAAAAATAACTAGCTAGAACTCTTTCAAAATGTCAATGTTGCCTGGCCAGGCGGTAGCACAGTGGATAGAGTGTCAGACTGGGATGTGGAAGGACACAGGTTCGAGACCCTGAGGTCACCAGCTTGAGCGTGAGCTCATTTGGTTTGAGCAAAAAGCTCACCAGTTGAGCACAAGGTTGCTAGCTTGAGCAAGGGGTTACTTGGTCTGCTCTAGCCCCCCGGTCAAGGCACATATGAGAAATCAATCAATGAACAACTAAGGAGCCGCAACGAAGAATTGATTTTTCTCATCTCTCTCCCTTTCTGTCCGTTTGTCCCTATCTGTCCCTCTGTCTGACTCTCTCTGTCTCTGCCACACACACACACAAAAGTCAATGTCATGAAAGATAATGAAAAGCTGAGAAATTATCTCAGAGAAGAGTGAAGAGACGTAACAATGAAATGAAATACTGGAGTGACGTCACGGAAATGGCGCCGTGAGCAGCGCGTCCGACAGCTCTCCCCTAAATCACAACAAATTTATCAACTAGAAACAGAAAAATTTATCCTCGGAGCATTCCGGAGTTCCACACAAACTGATAGCGAAAGGACTGTTATCACTTGAATCTGAGAGACGAGGGTGTGGAGGAATCAATCTACCACAGGGACGTTCTTTCAAACCGCAAGGGAGTGCACCTGCGGTGAGTCAGCCCATATACTTGAGAACCGCGAGCCGCGACGTGAGCTGCCACCGCGAGCCGCCGCGAGCCCCCGCGAGCAGCCGCGCGCACGTGTCCGGTCCGGTTGAGCACCGCTGACGTTCCCAGCGGGCCCGCACACTGCGAGTGTGGGTCGCCGGCCACCGGTGCCCGGAGCGCCCCATTCGCACCCGTGCCTTGGGCATTCCACGCGCCCAGGGCGCCCTGCTGGCCCGCACACCCAGGGGGCTCCATTATCCTGCGCCTGGTGCGGTCCAGCCGCCAGCTGCGGGGCGAGCGGGAGAGGCTTGGGAGATTCTCTCCGTGGGCGGGGCACCTCACCCAGCCATTCAAGCTAACAATCAAGCGTTGGGGGAGGGGCGCGCGCAGGCAGCCTAAAATACCTTCGGAAGCACAGCTGCGACTCAATCACTGAAATTAGCTTAACCCATGAAATCTGCGCACCCTCGGTTCTAATTGATAAGATCTCTCTCAGTTCAGCGATCCAAGACAAGAGGCATGATATTTTTTAGTGCCTCTCGCTAAAGGGGCGGGGGCAACTTCTGATTGATAGAGCCTCCATATTCAGGGATAAATGCTAACAAGAAGGACTTGGCAGATAATAAGGTCTATACTACACTAGTCGTAAGCAGAGACTAGTGCCTCTTCTTCCCTGCAAAAACAGGCTACAAAGTGTGGAAAGCCTGGGTTGAGAGGTCCAACTAAATGATAGGCGCTGAACAGTCACCTTGACAACAATTGACTCCCACCCCCGCCTGATTACACTGGAGGCCCTGACTGTCAGAGCCTTTCCCAAAGCCTTGCACTGAGTGGGGATAGAGTGGGGATTTCCCAGCTCTTTGAGCCTCTTACTCCCCAGGCAGAAGCAGTTGCAGCCTTATAGCTGGATCACCAGGCTGCTAATTCAGAAAGGGGGGACTAGGAGAGAGAATCCAGGAAAGCAAACTCTCTCATCGTTGGACCCTGCAAACGCCAACAAGCCTTTACTTCCAGCAAGACTAAAGCCAATTATATGACATTGCCATAGAATCCCATCAACTGCAAATCCCTACCTAAGAGTGACACAGGGGCAGAGCCTGGGGTACAGAGTCACCGACCAGGAAGAGGGAGAGAAAAGAAAAAGGAAGAAGTTAACCTCTCAAAATCAAGAAAAACCCACAGACTTTACAACTTGATCCACTAATTTTTTGTTGTTGTTGTTGCTGTTTGTTTCTTCTATCTTTTTGCCTTTATTTCCTCCACCTCAGTCCTTCTATTCTCTGCCCATCTTATGCTTCCCCTTTCTTGAACTACACTACCCATGAGTGTTGCATTTTATTTTTCTTCTTCATCCTCACCCTCCTTTAAGGTTATACTCCAAAACACTTAACTCTCACTCTCTCCTCTTTTTTTTTTTTTTTTGTCTTGCTTTATTTTGTTTTTTTCTCTTCCTATTTTATTTCTTCCTTCGTTTTTCTCTTTTTCTTATTTTTTCCTTTCTATTCGTTTTTTCTTTTCTCATTTTACTTTCCTCTCATATAATCCTCAATCACGAACTAATTAGTTAATTTGGGACTCAAGGCTTTTTTTTGGCTTTATTTCTCTTTTTTGCTTTTGTTTTTATTTTTTTTTCTTGTTTGTTTATTTTTGTGGCATTTTGGGTCCTCCCAACCCAAGGTCTCCATTGTATTTAGTCTTCGCTCCACTTAATAGAACAGATTTTTACTTATTATTTTTATTTTTTCTTCTTTATTATTCTTTTTTGGTCCTTTTTTCTGGTTCCCTCTTACCCCTCTCATTATATCTCTTAGTTGACCATCACTTACAAGCAAATCATCTTATGCTTGTCTAAGATTTTCTTCCTTTTTTTTTTTTTTTTTTTTTTTTTTTGCATTTAGTAGGTCCCTACTCCCTTTTTTTTGCCCCTTGAACTCTTCACCCCAAATCAGGCCCTCCATTATAGACACGATATCTCCCTGAGGAGGGGAGAGGAGGGAAAGAGAAGAGAGAGAAAAAAAAGGGGGAAATAATAAATTATTACTGTTTTTTTTTTGTGGGGTGTTTTACCCTTTTTTTTTTTTTTTTACTTTTTACTCTTTATTAATTCAAATTAGTGCTATCAATAAGACCACCCTCAGATGCCGATAAGAAAGAGGAAATCGAATATTATGGATACAAAAGAAAGAGAGGTAACACAAATAGATGTGGAAAAATCTATGGAGAAAAGACTTAACATATTGGAAGCCTTGGAGCTAAATGACAGAGAATTTAAAATAGAAATCTTAAAAATACTCAGAGATATACAAGAAAACACAGAAAGGCAATATAGGGAGATCAGAAAACAACTCAATGAACACAAAGAATATATTACCAAGGAAATTGAAACTATAAAAACAAATCAAACAGAAATGAAAAACTCAATTCACGAGCTGAAAAACGAGGTAACAAGCTTAGCTAACAGAACAGCCCAGATTGAAGATAGGATTAGTGAAATAGAAGACAAACAACTTGAGGCACAACAGAGAGAAGAAGAAAGAGACTCAAAAATAATAAAAAATGAGAAAGCCCTACAGGAATTGTCTGACTCCATCAGAAAGAATAACATAAGAATAATAGGTATATCAGAGGGAGAAGAGAAAGAAAATGGAATGGAGAATATACTCAAACAAATAGTAGACGAGAACTTCCCAAGCCTGTGGAAGGAACTAAAGCCCCAAATTCAAGAAGCAAACAGAACACCAAGTTTTCTTAACCCCAACAAACCCACTCCAAGGCACATCATAATAAAGATGACACAAATCAATGACAAAGAAAAAATTCTCAAGGCAGCCAGGGAAAAGAAGAGTACAACATATAAAGGAAGGCCTATTAGATTATCATCAGATTTCTCAGCAGAAACTCTACAAGCTAGAAGAGAGTGGACCCCAATATTTAAAGCCCTGAAAGAGAGGAACTTTCAGCCAAGAATACTATACCCATCAAAGCTATCCTTCAAGTATGAAGGAGATATAAAAACATTCACAAATACAGAAAAGATGAGAGAATTTATCAACAGAAAGCCCCCACTCCAGGAAATACTAAAGGGGGTTTTCCAACCAGATTCAAAGAACAAAAGAAAACAACACCACAAGTAACAGCTCCACCAAGAACACAATAAAACCAAACTTAAACTGTGACAACAAAGGAAAAAAAGGGGGGAGAGGATGGAGATTAACAGTAGCAAAGGATGATGAAGTGCAGAAATACTTATAAGATAGGGTACTACAATGAATATGGTAGGTACCCTTTTCATTACTTAATGGTAACCACCCTTAAAAAAACCACCACAAAAACACTTGACTTAAAAAAGGTAGCAACAGAGGAAAGAAGTATGGAACACAAACAAACAAAAACAAATGATAGAAAAACAAAAGAGAAGAATCAAACTAGATACAAAACTAACAGAAAGCAATTTATAAAATGGCAGTAGGGAACCCACAAGTGTCAATAATTACGCTAAATGTAAATGGATTAAACTTACCAATAAAAAGACACAGAGTAGCAGAATGGATTAAAAAAGAAAATCCAACTATATGCTGCCTACAAGAAACACATCTAAGCAACAAGGATAAAAACAAATTCAAAGTGAAAGGCTGGAAAACAATACTCCAAGCAAACAACACCCAAAAGCAAACAACACCCAAAAAAAAGCAGGCGTAGCAATACTCGTATCTAATAATGCTGACTACAAGACAGAAAAAGTACTCAGAGACAAAAATGGTCATTTCATAATGATTAAGGGGAAGTTGAATCAAGAAGACATAACAATCCTTAATATATATGCACCAAACCAAGGAGCACCAAAATATATAAGACAGCTACTTATTGACCTTAAAACAAAAACTGACAAAAATACAATCATACTTGGAGACCTCAATACACCGCTGACGGCTCTAGATCGGTCATCCAAACAGAGAATCAATAAAGATATAGTGGCCTTAAACGAAATACTAGAACACCTGGATATGATAGACATCTACAGGATACTTCATCCCAAAGCGACAGAGTATACATTTTTCTCTAGTGTACATGGAACATTCTCAAGAATTGACCATATGTTGGGCCACAAAGACAATATCAGCAAATTTAGAAAAATTGAAATTGTACCAAGCATATTTTCTGATCATAAAGCCTTGAAACTAGAATTCAACTGCAAAAAAGAGGGGGAAAAACCCACAAAAATGTGGAAACTAAACAACATACTTCTAAAAAATGAATGGGTCAAAGAAGAAATAAGCGCAGAGATCAAAAGATATATACAGACAAATGAAAATGAAAATACGACATATCAGAATCTCTGGGATGCAGCAAAAGCAGTAATAAGAGGAAAGTTCATATCACTTCAGGCCTATATGAACAAACAAGAGAGAGCCGAAGTAAACCACTTAACTTCACACCTTAAGGAACTAGAAAAAGAAGAACAAAGACAACCCAAAACCAGCCGAAGAAAGGAGATAATAAAAATCAGAGCAGAAATAAATGAAATAGAGAACAGAAAAACTATAGAAAAAATCAATAAAACAAGGAGCTGGTTCTTTGAAAAGATCAACAAAATTGACAAACCCTTGGCAAGACTCACCAAGGAAAAAAGACACAGGACTCAAATAAATAAAATCCAAAATGAAAGAGGAGAGATCACCACAGACATCATAGAAATACAAAGAATTATTGTAGAATACTATGAAAAATTATATGCCACCAAATACAACAATCTAGAAGAAATGGATCAATTCCTAGAACAATACAACCTTCCTAGACTGAGTCATGAAGAAGCAGAAAGCCTAAACAGACCAATCAGCAGGGAGGAAATAGAAAAAACTATTAAAAATCTCCCCAAAAATAAAAGTCCAGGCCCAGACGGTTATACTAGTGAATTCTATCAAACATTCAAAGAAGACTTGGTTCCTATTCTACTCAAAGTCTTCCAAAAAATTGAAGAAGAAGCACTACTTCCAAACACATTTTATGAGGCCAACATAACCCTCATACCAAAACCTGGCAAGGATGGCACAAAGAAAGAAAACTACAGACCAATATCTCTAATGAATACAGATGCCAAAATACTAAACAAAATACTGGCAAACCGAATACAACAACATATTAAAAAAATAATACATCATGATCAAGTGGGATTCATCCCAGAATCTCAAGGATGGTTCAACATACGCAAAACGGTTAACGTAATACACCATATCAACAAAACAAAGAACAAAAACCACATGATCTTATCAATAGATGCAGAAAAGGCTTTTGATAAAATACAACACAATTTTATGTTTAAGACTCTCAACAAAATGGGTATAGAAGGAAAATATCTCAACATGATAAAGGCCATATATGATAAACCATCAGCCAACATCCTATTAAACGGCATAAAACTGAGGACTTTCTACCTTAAATCAGGAACAAGACAGGGTTGTCCACTCTCTCCACTCTTATTCAACGTGGTGCTAGAAGTTCTGGCCAGAGCAATCAGACAAGACAAAGAAATAAAAGGCATCCATATCGGAAAAGAAGAAGTAAAGCTATCACTTTTTGCTGATGATATGATCGTATACATCGAAAACCCGAAGGACTCCACAAAAAGATTATTAGAAACAATAAACCAATACAGTAAGGTCGCAGGATACAAAATTAACATACAAAAGTCCATAGCCTTTCTATATGCCAATAATGAAATATTAGAAAACGAACTCAAAAAAATAATCCCCTTCACGATTGCAACAAAAAAAAATAAAATACCTAGGAATAAACATAACAAAGAACGTAAAGGACCTATATAATGAAAATTACAAAGCATTGTTAAGGGAAATCGAAAAAGATACAATGAGATGGAAAAATATTCCTTGTTCTTGGATAGGAAGAATAAATATAATCAAAATGGCCATATTACCCAAAGCAATATACAAATTTAATGCAATTCCCATCAAAATCCCTATGAGATTTTTTAAAGAAATGGAACAAAAAATCATCAGATTTATATGGAACTATAAAAAACCCCGAATAGCCAAAACAATCCTAAGGAAAAAGAATGAAGCTGGGGGCATTACAATACCTGACTTTAAACTATATTATAGGGCCACGATAATCAAAACAGCATGGTATTGGCAGAAAAATAGACACTCAGACCAATGGAACAGAATAGAAAGCCCAGAAATAAAACCACATATATATGGTCAAATAATCTTTGATAAAGGAGCCAACAACACACAATGGAGAAAAGAAAGCCTCTTCAACAAATGGTGTTGGGAAAACTGGAAAGCCACATGCAAAAGAATGAAACTCGACTACAGCCTGTCCCCGTGTACTAAAATTAATTCAAAATGGATCAAAGACCTAAATATAAGACCTGAAACAATAAAGTACATAGAAGAAGACATAGGTACTAAAATCATGGACCTGGGTTTTAAAGAACATTTTATGAACTTGACTCCAATGGCAAGAGAAGTGAAGGCAAAGATAAATGAATGGGACTACATCAGAATTAAAAGTTTTTGCTCAGCAAGAGAAACTGATATCAAAATAAACAGACAGCCAACTATATGGGAACTGATATTTTCAAATGACAGCTCAGATAAGGGCCTAATATCCAAAATTTACAAAGAACTCATAAAACTCAACAACAAACAAACAATCCAATAAAAAAATGGGAAGAGGACATGAACAGACACTTCTCCCAGGAAGAGATACAAATGGCCAACAGATATATGAAAAGATGCTCAGCTTCATTAGTTATTAGAGAAATGCAAATCAAAACTACAATGAGATACCACCTCACTCCTGTTAGATTAGCTATTATCAACAAGACGGGTAATAGCAAATGTTGGAGAGGCTGTGGAGAAAAAGGAACCCTCATTCACTGTTGGTGGGACTGTAAAGTAGTACAACCATTATGGAGGAAAGTATGGTGGTTCCTCAAAAAACTGCAAATAGAACTACCTTATGACCCAGCAATCCCTCTACTGGGTATATACCCCAAAACCTCAGAAACATTGATACGTGAAGACACATGTAGCCCCATGTTCATTGCAGCACTGTTCACAGTGGCCAAGACATGGAAACAACCAAAAAGCCCTTCAATAGAAGACTAGATAAAGAAGATGTGGCACATATACACTATGGAATACTACTCAGCCATAAGAAATGATGACATCAGATCATTTACAGCAAAATGGTGGGATCTTGATAACATTATAAGGAGTGAAATAAGTAAATCAGAAAAAAACAAGAACTACATGATTCCATACATTGGTGGAACATAATGAGACTAAGAGACATGGACAAGAGTGTGGTGGTTACTAAGGGTGGGGGGGGAGGGAGGACATGGGAGGGAGGGAGGGAGAGAGTTAGGGGGAGGGGGAGGGGCACAGAGAACTAGATAGAGGGTGACGGAGGACAGTCTGACTTTGGGCGAGGGGTTTGCAACATAATTTGATGACAAAATAACCTAGACATGTTTTCTTTGAATATATGTACCCTGATTTATTAATGTCATCCCATTACCATTAATAAAAATTTATTTAAAAAAAAAAAAAAAAAAAAAAGAAATGAAATACTGCCCTGGGATTTGCTTCCAGCAAAAAAAATGAAAACAAACAAAAATCTATAAGGAACACTATAAGAAAAACTGACACATAAGGTCTGTATTTAGATAATAGTGTTATCTCAACATTAAATATTCTGAATTTAGTAATTATCTTGTGGGCATTTAACAGAATGTCCTGTGCTTAGAAGATGAGTGCATAATTATTTGCACACCAAGGGTTATAATATTTGTGGCTTTTCAATATTTCAGACAAAAAAATCAAATGTGGTAAAATGTTGGTAACTGGCAGATCTGCGTGAAAGGTATAGGAGTGTCTATTGCTTTATTATTACAACTTTTCTATAGAATTACATTTTTGAAATAAAATACTGGAAACACATTTAGAAGAATCAAGGAGACTTAAATAAATGGAAAGCTCTACCATTTCAATAGATTGGAAAACCAATAGAGTAAATACTAAACTCTCTCAAAACTGACCTATACAGGCAATTTTAATCAATATCCCAAGTTTCCCTTTTTTGGTAAAAATTGGTAAGCTAATGCTAAAATAGAAACATGAAATGTCAAGAATAGCTAAGGCGCCTGACCAGGCGGTGGCACGATAGAGCGTCAGACTGGGATGCGGAGGACCCAGGTTCGAGACCCCGAGGTCACCAGCTTGAGTGCAGGCTCATCTGGTTTGAGCAAAAGCTCACCAGCTTGGACCCAAGGTCACTGGCTCGAGCAAGGGGTCACTCAGTCTGCTGAAGGCCCATTCAAGTCACATAGGAGAAAGCAATCAATGAACTAAGGTGTCGCAACAAAAAAAACTAATGATTGATGCTTCTCATCTCTCTCCGTTCCTGTCTGTCTGTCCCTGTCTATCCCACTCTCTGACTCTCTGTCTCTGTAAAAAAAAAAAAAAAAAATTGCTAAGGCAATCTTGAAAAAGAACAAAGTTGAGGACTTTATTGGAAATTAAGATTTATCAGAAAGCTATATTACTTTATATGGTGTAGAACTAGCAGCTCATGTCTAGATACACAGACTAGTCAGTAGAAGGGAACAGAGGCTCCGACACGATGCACATGTGTAAATGCTTATCTGTGACAAAAATGTCACTGCACATCAGTGAGGAAAGAAAATGCTTTTCAGTAAGTGGTACAGGATCAATTTCATATCCACATAGAGAAAAAGAAAAATCCTGACCCATCACACACAACACACAAAAATAAATTCTAAATGAACTATAGCTATAACTATAAAAATGATAATAACAAAACTTCTAGAAAATAACCAAGGAAAACAGCTTCATGATCTTGGGTAGATAAAGACTTTTTAAGAGGACACAGAAAACTTAAAATGTAAAGAAAAAGACTAAAAAGTTAAACTATATTAAAACTAAGAACAACTATTAATCAAAAGATACCATATGGAGAGTGAAAAGGAAAGTTATAGAATAGAAAAATATATGTCTTAATATATTAAGAAAGTGCTTGTACCTAGACCACAGAATGAACTACAGATCAGTTAAAAAAAAAAAACTAATAGAGAAATATAAAAGAAAATTTAAGGTACATCACAAAAGAGGACTTCCAAGTGGTCGATATAAAAAGGTGCTCAACTTCATTAGTCACCAGGAAAATGTAAATTAAAATCATAATGTAGTACCACTACACATCCACAAAATTAATTAAAACTTAAAAAGACAAACAATGCTAAATTTTATATAGCAAATAGGGCCATTGGGAACACTCACACAGTGCTGGTGTAAATTAAATCAATGTTACTTGGACAACTGGCATTCCCAATAAATTCCACAATTATGTCAATTCAAAGAAATGTGTGTGTGCACATATGTGAAAATGAATATGTATACAGGCATATAAATGTGCACACAGAAGTGTGTGTGCAAACAATACATGTATAAGAAAATCAATGATTTTCATAAAAACATTATTTTTAACAGCAAAACTGAAGTCCATCAGCAGTAAAATCAAAATAACTTATGATTATTATCCTAGGGAATACGAATACTATATACATCAATGGAAATTAACCACGTAAAATATGTTTCAATATTCTGCTGAGGCAAAGAAGCAAGATATACAGAAATAAAAACATGCTATATAACATTTATTTTTATGCAAAAATAAACCATGGTGTTATAACTCAAGAAAGCTATTTCCTCTGGAGAGGTGAAAATGGGTAGTAATTAAATTTGGGATGTGATGAAAAATAGAGATGGCGAGGTACCGGTAACATTCTATATAATTCTTAACCTGCGTGATGATTACTTACATATTCACTCTGATCATTTATCCAGCTGCACAGTTTTGATTCGTGTAGCTTTCTGTATGTTTTACTTAGATAAAAATTTTATATATTTTTTAAAAGTCTTACTATTCAATACTTCTTTCCAGTGTGGTTTAGAGAGAATAAGGAACAAAGATAGTATTGTGTTATTGATGTTGTTTAGAAAATTACTTTTATCACTTAGTTGAGAGGGAAAAAGTGACATAGAAAAAAGTTTGTCTATAAATCCCACACCTGATGGGATACAAAACTGAGACTCACGGACACAGATAAAAGTGAAATGATTACTCAGGGAGAAGGAGTCGGGGGGGTGGGAGGACAGAGGGACAAATATACAGTGATGGAAAATGATCTGGGTTTGGGTGATGGGCACACAATACAATCAACAGTTCAAATGCTACAGACACATTACCCTGAAAACTATGTACTCTTATTGATCAATGTCAACCCATTAAATTTAATTTCAAAATAAATTAAAATTCTAAAAGAAAAAAATATATAAAATAAAAAAATAATATTTGCAATGACATATCATATTATTTCTTTTTTAAATTAAAAAAAGAAAAATAAAATTCGTCAGCTGGTAAAACTAAAATTCTTGAATCGTTCTGTCTTCTGAAAGAAATGTCAGCAATGGTAGATGACATGTGGCCCTGCTTGTGACAGTCACCCAGAAATCATAATATCTTCATACCTGTGCCTCAGTCTGTTGCTTTTAACTTCTTTAATGACACTAAATGTGTTGCTTACTTCTCCATCTGTAAAAACAAAAAGCTGAACACAGCAGACATTTATCAAATCTCTATGAAGTTCATTTTTAACACCCGAATTGGCCTTTGAAAAAAACCCAACAATTTTATGCTAGAGACATTATTGCCTCTTCAGACAGGCATGAAATCCCTAATGGTCTACTGTCACCTGCACCATGTTCTCACATGGTTTGTTCCAAACCCTGGGCATTTTTATTACCTCCCCATACTAGTGTCCCCTAAGGCTTGTGTGACACTCCACACGAGAGAACTTCCGCAGTTCCCAGCATGGAGCTAAGGAACAGGAGTTCTATTCAATGCCTCTTGTCTTTCTCTCTTTCCCACATGATTGACAACTCTGAACTGCATACCGTATTTCCACAATCCTACAGTAAAACTTGGGGCTATAAATTCTTGCACAGAAGTGTAATTCTCTCTATCCCCTTCTGTTAGCTCTGTTCAGTTCTTACCTGGAGAGGGTGGCCTGGGATGGGAGGTTTACTGTAGATGTCCTTGAGCGGTGTCAAGATTTCTGTGCCCCCCAGGTCAGCCTCCATAAGCTTAACTCTCCCCAGCGCCTCCTCCATGGTCTGCTGAGAGTAGGTTACACTATTCCTGAGAAGAACAAGCGCCTTCAGTGACATGGCTACTTGGCACCTCCCAGAACTGAGATTAGCCCGACTGTAAACCACCTCCCCTAAAATTCTCAACTCCAGAGTCAATTCTACAATAACCCCCTTCACAATCTAGTCCTTTCTTTAGAATATCTTTTTGAATTCTCTCTGGCCTTTCTAGAAACTTACTGAAAGAATGCCTCATAGGAAGATCCAAATCCATAGATGTTGAAATAACAGCCAATAGGCAAACTCTTTAGCAGCAAAATCAGTGTTTCCTGAAGGAAGAGAGAATGAAGAGCCAGTGAGAGGGGGTCCTCTCAGACACACAGACCCTGCCAATCTAACACTGAGCATGCGGGCCTTCACCCCCATTGTGCCTCTGGGCCTATATTCCAATGCTGGCCTCAGAGTGGTCCTGTTAGGTGTAGTTCAGTTGGAAATCGACCCATAGTTCCAGATGGACTCTAATTTAACCCTTGAGACCCATCCTTTCTTGGGCATGTGACCGGAAACAAGAAAGAACTAGTTTTACCTTGGCTGCGTCAATGCGCAGCTGAGATGTATTCTCTTTACTCATGGGGCTATGCATACTTCCTGAGCGGTCCATGAGGAAGACAAACTCTCCGCACGTCATTGATGTCTGAGTTTCTGGGATATCTGGGTAGAAACTCACCATCGCAGATGGGTCTCCCATCAAACCATCTACTCAGAAAAAACAAGGACACTGTAAGATGAAAAGGAACTTAAGAATCCATACTAACGATGCCAAGAATCCATGTAGTGACTTACACAGGAAGCTGAGAAATCCCAAATCTGAAACACTATTTGATCTGCTGGCAAAGGATTTAAGCTGTTATAAATATGTAAGAAATACAGAAGCAAAACAGGGGAAGAAAGAGGGGAGAGGCTACCAGGAACAAGCAATAATTAAAATGCCATAATTTGGTGCTAGTTTCCTCACAGCTAGGCAATTGGTTTATATCAACTCTAGTTTAATTGTTCGGAGAATATGAAAAGACGTAGAATCTAATTCCAATATCTTATCTATAATATATTATAGTCATTCCTGGATTAGAGGTTCAAATTCTCAGTAGCCCTGGAGTTCAGTGTGACTGCAGGACTTGGCTCAGTTTACTCTCCACAACCTAGCTCCAATAACCAAACTGCTTCCACATAAAATGAGTGAGGCTTAGCAACTACTTGACAGTACATTGGTTCAAAAATAACTCTTACATAATCCAGATCTCAGGATATATGATGGCTGATATATCTCCAGATTCAGGACTAGCTTTTTATTCTTTTTTTTAATTTATTTATTCATTTTAGAAAGGAGAAAGAGAGAGAGAAGAGAGAGACAGAGAGAGAAGGGGGGAGGAGCAGGAAGCATCAACTCCCATATGTGCCTTGACCAGGCAAGCGCAGGGTTTCGAACCGGCGACCTCATCATTTCCAAGTTGGCTCTTTATCCACTGCGCCACTACAGGTCAGGCCAGGACTAGCTTTTTAATAGGCCAGGTCGATTCCTTTCCATTCTGAGAGACAGCTGGGTGTAGTGGAACTGGCACTGATGTGTTAGACAGGCTTCTCTATGGACAAATTGTATTGATAGATCTAAACTGTTTATAATAATGCCCGATACACAGTAAGCCTGATATATGTGTCATCTACTATAATACTTTGGGCTTGGCTCAAATTATTTTCGCTTACTCAAGTCTCTGCGTCCTCATTTTTGAATGAGGCATTTCGAACCCTAGTTCTTCTGCTTGCTAGTCTCAGTTTACTCATCTAAAGAATTAAGGTGCTAACATCTACCTCAAGATTATTTTAAAAATTAAGTGACAATGCACTTAAGGAATTCAGTCTAGAGCTCAACTCAGAGTAAGCTCAATAGTTTCATAAAATTATTTTGTTTTTATGCAATTATTTGTATGAAATAGTAAATATATATATTTGAAATCATGTTCTTACTATGGTAAGTACGTTCTAAGTTTTTTAAGTCTATTTTGTAATTTTGTCATGTAGAGATATGTTTCATTTGGCAGAACTCTAAATAGTTTTCATGAGCCAAGATGCCAGCTGTCATTTACTTTTTTGTACAGATGGGAATAACAAGCCATTTGACCAAATATATGATCTGGAAAGCAAGATTTAAGCAACTCTGCTGGAGGGGATTACAAGTCTCAGAAAGGCTGCCCTGAATGTCTCCCATGGTCTGCACAGCGGGTCACGGGGACACATAAGGAGATCTGCAAAGGGACAACAGGATTTTTTGGAAGGAAAGGGACTGAGATCTCAAGCCTTAGCTTTTAAGATGTAACGTTTTAAAACTTTCTCTGGTAAATTAAAATAATCCTGTCTGAAAACCAGGTCACTGTTGTGGAAGTACTTCCTGAGCACACTAGGGGGAGCTCGCCAAAAGGAAAGGACAAAACCAGGTAAGTAATACTCAAAAACAGCACAGCACGGAGCTTCATGAAACAGGAGCTGCAGCAAACCTGGCTGGGTTTAGCGTGGATACCGTACCTTCAGGAAAAAAACAGTTGAACAAGTGAGCTGAGATTAAGGAGTTCCAACTTATGAGCTCAAGTGTGAAGTTACCTTGGCCAAACATTAACAATGAGATAGAAATATGGCTTACTGAAGACCAACTATAGGTAGTTGTCTTCATAGCAGTAGTAGCTACAGAAGACCCTAACCCCAAACACAGAATCGTAATCAAGATTGTCCCCAAGAATGCTTTCATTTCACCGAAATGAAAAATGCTTCAGAAGTGTCACTACCTCTCCAGTTATGCTTCGTGGGCTCTGGAATCCAAGGACATGGCAGCCCAGTACACCCCAAAAGGGCAACAGACTGGCATGTGTTATACCAGTTATAATATAATGAAAAGAGAAGGTACACATATATTAAGAAAATTTTAGAAAATAAGAAAAATTAAAGATATTTTGAAACTAAACTTAGTCTTAGAAATTAAGAAAGTAGGGACTGACCTGTGGTGGCACAGTGGGTAGAACATTGACCTGGAATGCTGAGGTCACGGGTTTGAAACCCTGGGCTTGCCCAGTCAAGGCACATATGACAAGCAACCAATGAACAGCTAAAGTGAAGCAGCTGTGAGTTGCTACTTCTCGCTCCCTTTCTCTTCCCTCACCCTCTAAAATCAGTAAAATCTTAAAAAAAAAAATTAAGAAACTAAGGTAAAACAAAAAAGCCCTGAAGAAGGATGGTGGCAATGGTTACACAATAAGGTGAATGTGCAGCAGAACTATATACTTTAAAATAATTACAATGGTGAAATTTGTTATAAAAATTTTATACCAAATATTAGTTTTCTTTTACTTAAAATGTGTATTATGTAAATTTTATAATAAAAAAAGAACTCTTGGTGACATTAAATGTTGGTATAATGAATCAATAAAAAAAAATTTATCAGATAAAACAAGAAATTAAGAAAGTAAATCTAGTCTTAATATAAACCCAATTACTACTTACATACTTCCTGTTGTTTTAAATGTTTTTCTTAATTTGTAGGTTATTTTCTTATAGTAATCTGTATAACTTTACTTTTTCTTAACATTCTTTGGAAGTCTTTTTTCCATATTATTTCCATCTGTCAATATATATTATTTTTAGTAGCTACATAATAACTCATCAAGTAATCCTAGCATAGTGAATGTAGCCACTGTAAGACATTTTAATTATTTCCTAATCTGATATTATTAAAATGGCAGAGGACATTTTAGTGTATATTTTTACTTATATTTAAATATATTTCCTTAGGCAAAATAAAATTTTTTTAAGTGAGAGGTAGAGAGGCTGACAGACAGGCTCCTGCATGTGCCCTGACCAGGACCCACCCGGCAAGCACCTACCAGGCGATGCTTTGTCCATCTGTGCCCACTGTTCCATTGCTTAGCAACTGACCTACTTTAGTGCCTGAGGCAAGGTCATGGAGCCATCCTCAGTGCTTGGGGCCAACTTGCTTGAACCATTTGAACCATGGCTGCATGAGACAAAGAGAGAAAGAGAGAGAGAGAGAAAGAAAGAGAAAGAGGGGGGGATGAGGAGGAGGGAGAGGGGTGGAGAAGCAGATGGTCGCTTCTCCTGTGTGCCCTGACAGGGAATGGAACTGGGACTTCCACAAACCAGGCCGACGCTCTACCACTGAACCAACTGGCCAGGGCCTAGGCAAAATTCTTAAAATTAGAATTATCAAAATGAACATTTATTTTGACACATATGCATATGGCCAAATTTCTTCCCAAAAGTTTGATACCAAATTATTTTGCTTAAAGCAATCTATTGGAATGTCAAATTCACCTGACCTTTTAAAGCATGAAACATTACCAGATTTGGAAATCTTTGATAATTTGAAAAATGAAAAGGCCACATCATTATTTTTATTTTATTTATACTTATAGATACTTATCATTGTCACATGTTTGTAAACTAGCTGTTTCCCTTTGTGATTTTTTTATCTTCTTTGTCCAATTATCTACTTATTCACTTAAATTTGCCTAGACTGACCAGGCAATGGCACAGTGGATAGAGCATCAGACTGGGACACGGAGGACCCAGGTTCAAAACCCTGAAGTTGCCAGCTTGAGCGCAGCCCCATCTGGTTTGAGCAAGGCTCACCAGCTTGAGCCCAAGGTTGCTGGCTTCAGCAAGGGGTCATTCACTCTGCTATAGCCCCCGGACAAGCCACATATGAAAGAGCAATCAAATGAGAAACTAAGGTGCCACAACGAAAAATAGATGCTTCTCATTTCTGTCCCTTCCTGTCTGTCTGTCCCTGTCTTTCCCTCTGTCACAAAAAAATAAATAAAAATTTGCCTATAAGACATAGTCACATGATATTCGCTGAGGTAAAACATTTTTGCATGCCATAGTATAAGCTATTTTAGTTTTTTACCCACTACTGGATAGAAGAAGGGGGAAAAAAAAGCAAGGATAATTTGAGAGTAATTTCAAGACAAGAGTTACCCCTTAGGAGGTAACTACAAAGTGAGAAAGAAAATACCTGTCTTTGTTGTAGGTTTTCCCATCTCCACAATTACACTGGGGGTATGCACCCCACTGTAGTAAATCAGGAGCTCCACATCTCGATCAAATTTGTGTCCATCAGCCAAGGAAACCTGAATTGGGAATAGACAAAAAAAAGCCACGTTAGAACTAACACTGCTTCCTGCCTGGGGCTGAGATTAGATCTTAGGGCTACAGGCTTCTTCTCCCTCGTGTAAGCATAGTCAAGAGCCCCGGCAAGAATAAAGAGGGGGCTCACAAGACGAAATGGGGATAAAGAAGGAGCACAGTGTGATTCTCCCTTGGTTCACAAGGAAAAGTAAGGAATAACAGAGAAAAACTTCTGAGGCAGAAGATCAGGACCCAAGAATAGGGGCACTAGCAAAAACAGCATTCTCTTATTAATGACCTGAGCGGACGTCTTATCTCCAAGGTACTCAATGGGACTCAAGGGGCAGTTGCATTGGATCCTCTCGATGCCGTGCTGGGAACTGATGGTGGCAACCATGCTGAGTGTGTAGGGCAGGTCCTCCAAAGGGACTACGACTGGCTTCGTTATACGGCAACTGTCCTCAGGCCGTCCTACAAAAAGTTAACCTTAGTGGTGTTCTCCTTTCCCACACTTTTTAGCACCCCTGCACCTTCAGGGGGTTTCTCCGATTGTGTCACCCACCAGTCCTATTTGAAGAAAGAGACACTGACCAGAGAGTTGGTATCGAGGATTCAGGATAGCAGGAAGCACGTAGCGCAGGGCCCCATCCGCTTCCAGGGGCAGCTCCTGCACATACTTCAGGGTGAGTGCGGCCTTCGACCCAGGGGGAAGGTTCCCCACATTACAAGAGAAGATATCCCTGGACCCTGTGTCCTCTTCCAATAGGAAGGCTTGGTGGCCCTGGCGGATGGCCTGCTCATAATTGATGTGGGCCTAAAAAGAACAAAGAAAGAAAGGTGATATCCAAGGTGACATGAGGAGACCAGTGACACAGAAAACAAAGATTGGTAGGTTGAGACTATGATTGGTCTTGCCAAGTTCACAGCCATACTTTGAGTGCCTCTGATTGAATTTGCCCTTCAATGTTTTTAGTAAAGTAGCAGTTAGAGGCGAGTAGAACACAAAGCATTCAATATCAGTATTTTATTTTTCTTCAGTGAGAGGAGGAGAGGCAAAGAGACAGATTCCCGCATGCACCCCAACAGAGATAAAGCCACTAGGGGGCAATGGTCTGCCCATCTGGGGCATTGCTTTTTTGCTCAGCAATTGAGCTCTCCTTAGCACCTGAGGTGGAGGCCATGGTGCCATCCTCAGTGCCCGGGCCAACTTGTTCAAATCGAGCCAGGGCTGCAGGAGGGGAAGAGAGAGAGAGAAGCAAGAGGGGGACGGGTGGAGAAGCAGATGGGCACCTCTCCTGTGTGCCCTGACTAGGAATCGAACCCAGCACATCATCTACCACTGAGCCAACCGGCCAGGGTCAATATAAGCATTTTTGTGAAACCGCATTTGATAGAGATCCTAGAGTATGCATTACAGAAATAAAAAGGGAGGAGATAACATACTCATCCCTAGTACCTCTGCTTTGTCCTGTAATTCTGCCACAATCATCTTCCCGTCCACCAAGGCCTCAAAGCTGTACACAGCTGAGTCTTCATCCATGGGGAAAACAAAGAAGACCTCCAAAGGAACTTTCTCCTCATTCTCATAGTTTAAGGTCGCAGACACACCAGCCACAAACTCACAAATGGACAAGGTCACAGAGATGTTCTTCAGTGGCACTGGAGATAGACCAGAGTTTGACTTCAACAAACTAGATATAATAGAATGCCTGAAGGCCCGGCATTGTGCTAGGTGTCAAAGATACAATTGCAAGTAAGAGTCACAAATCGAATCGGGCTTACCTGGCTCATTCTGGCGGGTTATTAGGCCACAGGGGCACACCATGGTCACACAGGGTTACTATGGAAAAGACACATCATGAATAGAGTGGTATGTTGGAGGATTACCTATTCAAACGCCAGTACCTTATGTACTTCTCTCTGGCATAAAAATACATTCAGAGGGTTAAAGATGAAACTAGGAAGGAGAAAGGAGCTGGAAAGAAGGGGACAAAGCTGTCCATAGTAAGGCTCCTTCGAAATGCCAGACCCAAGTGGAAAGCTGTAAGAGTCATTAAACACCTGCTGAGCAGAAAATCTCTGAAACAATCCAAGGCTGGTTCAAACACCAGTTCCACTTTCTTGAAAGTACATTTGTTAAACCACTCTTTAGGTATATTCAATAAGTGTAATTTACTTAACCCCTCTGAACCTCAGAATTCTTTCTAAAATAAAAATCAGAATACCTATTCATTATATATGCATATATGAATTAATACATATGAAGTCCCTAGAATGGTGCCTGGCCTGTAGAAAGCATTTAATCAGGGGTGATCGACATTAGCATTGTGCTTGTTACTATTGTTAAATAGACGCTGACTGTGAACTTTGGATCACGCTATTCAGAGACCTGCACATAGGAAGTTGCCTGATCAAAATGGACCCCTGCAACTTAGATCACCTATCTTGTGACTTTTCTTTTGGGGCTCATAATTAAAACCACTGTTTGTTTGCTTTTTTCACCCAAAAGATTAATATACCATATATTCAACTTGTCCTCTATTTTAAATTGGGCCTTCCAAATTTTATTATAACCTGAGACAACTATTCTACATGATATGAAAAAGAAATAAAATAAAATGTGTGCATAGATTATAATTTATGTTATATTTTATTTTATCCAGAGAATCAACAGGTGGGTCTGGTCCTAACCATGGGCCCTAATATCACTGGAAGCTGCCCTCCAGCCATTCTGAACTGAGTCATCCGTGGGTTTGCTTCTCCTTGGTCTTTGAAAGGGTGACCTGAGCTGCAATCTTCAGCACCAATCAGGAAGATTTTTACTGAAAACACACATTAAGGAGGTAGAATAGAGTTGCCTGATACACAGAGAATGCTGAAGACAAGTGAAAATAATGTCTATCCATAGCCCCAGGGGCAGATGAGTCACTGGAAACCTGAACCTTCATTCAGGAACCTACAAGCCAGAAAAGCATGCAGGGCTTTTGAGAAAGGTAATTTTCCTTCCCAGCACAATGGCGCCCTCAAGGATTCTGAAGCTTTTGGCAGGACATTTATAGGACATCTGTGCTCATCCCAATCACCATTTAAAACATCACGCCCTACTATGACCCATGATGGCACAGTGGATAGAGCATGGAAGTCCCAGGTTCAAAACCCAAGATCACTGGCTTGAACTTGGGATCATCAACATGACCCTGCGGTCACTGGCTTGAGCCTAAAGGTCACTGGCTTGAGCAAGGGGTTTCTGGCTTGGCTTGAGCCCCCTGGTCAAGGCATGTATGAGAAGCAATCAGTGAATAACTAAAGTGCCGCAACTACAAGATGATGCTTCTCATCTCTCTCCATTCCTGTCTCTCTCTCTTTCTCCCCCCCCAAATCACACTCTGCTCCCACTCAAAGGCCCTGTTGCTCATCCATCTGATAGCAACGTAACCCCATACCTACAAATCAGCACCAATAATCAGCCTTTCTGTTTTGTGTCTGGTTTTACTTTAAGGAATTGGATAAAAGCAGATATGGCAAAGCATCTCATACTGAATAGGAACACAGAGGTCAGCTGTGGGGAGAGGAATGTGTGCTCAGGAAAAGGGTTTTCACCGCATACTGGATGGGGGTGTGAGTTCTCTGGTAAACCATGCTGGGGCTGGGGGCGGGAAGAACTTCTAGGAACAGCAGCAGGGAGCTTAGAGCAGGAGAAGCACAGGATACAGCAGGGGTCCCCAAACTACAGCCTGCGGGCCACATGCAGCCCCCTGAAGCCATTTATCCGCCCCGCCGCACTTCTGGAAGGGGCACCTCTTTCACTGGTGGTCAGTGAGAGGAGCACATTGACCATCTCATTAGCCAAAAGCAGGCCCATAGTTCCCATTGAAATACTGGTCAGTTTGTTGATTTAAATTTACTTTTCTTTATTTTAAATATTGTATTTGTTCCCGTTTTGTTTTTTTACTTTAAAATAAGATATGTGCAGTGTACACAGGTATTTGTTCATAGTTATTTTTATAGTCTGGCCCTCCAATAGTCTGAGGGACAGTGAGCTGGCCCCCTGTGTAAAAAGTTTGGGGACCCCTGGGATACAGGATACAAGAGCTGGGGAAACTATAGGGCAACCAAATCTGTAATGCTGGGCGGTACTCACCAAAGGTGGCTTTCTGCTGAAGAGACGGAGCAGAGGGTGTGTCTTCTAAAAAAAAACAAAAACAAAAAACAGGCTTCTTTCCAGATTCTAAACCCAGACTAATCCCTCGCCGGGGAAATTTGCTACTCTGCACACTCTCCTTCAACTCTCCCAGTACACTCTATGCTGGGTCAGAATTAGTTCTCCCTCACTCAGGATGGTATTTCAGAAACGCGCCTAGCAACAGGTAGGCAGACCGGCCAGAGCCGCTGACCAAGGTCAAAAGTCTTCAATCGGATGCAGCGGGGAGAAGGGTGGGCGGCTCAGTGAGTCAGAGGCTCCGTGTGGCCGCACCCGCGGGTTCTAGGAGTCTAGGCATCGGGTTCACCCGCGGGGACAGGGAGGAGCCCCGCGCTGGGTGGCGCAGGGGCCACACCTTGCAGGCCTGTCGCGGGGGGAAGTGAAGAACCAGGGATCCAGCCACGGAGCGCCTTTGGCTAGGATAGGAGCAGGGGGTGATTTAACCTTTAAATTTTCCGTCCCAGAGTTCCAGCGTTCAGGCAGTAACAGAAGGTATCTGAGGCGGTCCCTTGAATTTCTATAAAGAAGGGTTTAGGGGCTACCAATCCGATTTGATGAAGGGAGGAATGCTTGAGGCTCCATTTCCACAGCACAAAGTTACATAAAATTGAGGAAACACCAATTGGCCACATGAAAGAGGGACGGGGAGGGGGCGGGGGGGAAAGAGAAAGAGAAGAGGGGAGGAAGAGGAGGAGGAGTAGAATGAGAGAGAAGGAAAGTAGAAGAGAAAAATAGAAAAGGAGCCTTGACATTATTAGGAGATTCCTAAATCCCCGCAAGTTTCCCCTAACCTTCCGCGAATGTGCCAACCGGGGGATCGCACCCCGGGACTAAACGCTGCGGCCCTTAGGCTTGCAGTTAAAACACTCCCTAACAGATTTGGAGATGAGAAAGGGAGTTAGAATGGGCGGGTCGAGCCCTCAGGGATTAGGGATGGGATCAACCCGGTCACCTACCTCCTCCAGCAGTCCCGAGGCTCTGAGTTTCTGCCAGAGAGAACTACTGCAGACAAAATTTCCTGGAAGACCCGCCCACTTCTAGGGACCGGTTATAAAGTAGCGATTGCATGACTAAGGGATCGAGGAGCAAGTTCTTAAATATTCTGACATTTGCTTTTCTCTTTATCAAAGGAAAATTCTTCAGCCCTGGAACGTTTGCTCTTTTTTCTTTGCCTGGTCTAGGCGAAGGGACGATCAAAGGACAGGCAAAGGGGAGGGATTTCTTTTCCAAGTGAAAATGCTGTCCCAATGACATCAAAAATAAATTATTTCTGTTATAGGCGTAATTACCAAGGGACTATGTACGAGGCCCTGAACTTCACTGAGTTATCTCTAATTTGAGTCATTAGTTCCAAGATTGTATCCTTTCTATAGCATTGGGGGGGGGGGGGTGGATAAGGTAAGGGATGAGCCAGAGCAATGCACACAGGGGTCAATTCTTCCAGTCATGAGTCACTTATGGGTCTTTAATCAGGATCTGAAATCTAGTTTGGGGGTGTAAACAGTAATTTAGAGGATCTGTGCTCATTTTCCTGGTTAAGAGGCACTAGATGTGATGAAGTTTTCTATGTCTTTTCTATTTAAAGATGGCCTATTAAACCTGAAGCTTAGCCTAACCAGGCAGTGGCGCAGTGGATAGAGCATCGGACTGGGATGTGGAAGAACCCAGGTTCGAGACCCCAAGGTCACCAGTTTGAGCGCGGGCTCATCTGGCTTGAGCAAAGCTCACCAGCGTGGACCCAAGGTCGCTGGCTCGAGCAAGGGGTTACTCAGCCGGCTGAACAGCCCGCGATCAAGGCACATATGAGAAAGCAATTAATGAATAACTAAGGTGCCAAAACAAAAAACTGATGATTGATGCTTCTCATCTCTCTCCGTTCCTGTCTGTCCCTATTTATCCCTCTCTCTGACTCTCTCTGTCTCTGGGGGGAAAAAAAGAAAATAAAAACCCTGAAGCTTAAAGAAAGTCATATATTGCCTGACCTGTGGTGGCGCAGTGGATAAAGCATCGACCTGGAAATGCTGAGGTCACCGGTTTGAAACCCTGGGCTTGCCTGGTCAAGGCACATATGGGATTTGATGCTTCCAGCTCCTCCCCCCTGTCTCCCTCTCCTCTCTCTCTCTCTCTCTCTCTCTCTCTCTCTCTCTTTCTCTCTCTCTCTCCCTCCCTCCCTCCCTCCCTCTCTCCTCTCTAAAATGAATAAATAAAATAAAAAAAGAAAGTCATATTGCTGTTATGAGTCTGTGTAGGGGAAAAGAATAAATGTATTGAAGACTCAAGTTTATTTTAGCCTCGGCAGTTTATTCACTGTGGCACATTTACTCTGAGTTTGTTTTCGTATCTTTCTTATCTGTAAAATGGGGATAATAAATAACATATCTACACCTCTTTGGGTTTTTAACAATCCAGTGGCTCTTAATGAACGTGAACGTGAACCCCTACACACACATAGTAAAAACACAATACAAGCACCAATTCTATTTTATCAGTATTAGGCCACAGAACCATGTTTTTACATGTATCAAAATAATTGTGAAAGAGAATAATTCCTTTTCTTGGTGGAAATCATATCCGGTATAGCTTCTTCCAATCGTAACTTCTGTCTGTTGACTCCAGTCTGGATTCTGGACAACAACAGAGAAAAGTTGGAAAAATGGGCCGAGTTCAACACCTGACCCAGCTGAACTAAAGAGGTTAAAACTACAGGACTGCCACAGATCAGACGTGCCAGCGTGGCTGGAAAAAAACTCGTATGTACAAAGCAGGAAAGAATTTATACGTGTGTATCAGGAAGCATATATATGAGGCTGGTTATTGGAAAGGCGATTATATGAAAAGTCTCTGAACTTGGCCCAAAATATACAATTAAATAAACCTTTATGGCTATTAAAAATATGAATGCATTTTTACTGGTTATTTATATTTTGTTTAAACACAATGAATAATTTCATTCTTTTCATATAAACTATTTAATGAATCCAGTGATCAAACCTTTGGAAGCAAAACATATAATTCATTTTTTTAGTCAACATATATTTATCAGACTTCTACTATATGCAAGGCATTGTTCTAGATTGGCATTAAGGTAATGACAAGACAAAAATTTTTACTCACTTGGGGATTACATTGCAGAAGAAGGAAATATTCAATAAACAAATAAGTACCTAAGAAAATATCCAGTAGTAGAAGTGCTTAAAGAAAATAAAACATGTAGTTAGTTGTGGGTCAAATAAGTTTGCAAATATGATGTATATGCTTGCTCGCTTATAGTTTGCATTAGGTGTGGGGGACACAGTCTTTAAGCAGGCAGGGTCCTTATAGCCTAAGGCTTAGTTTTAAGACTAAGCTTTTCCCACATCCTTGACTATTGCATGATAGGGGGTGGTGCACTCTTATGAGGAATCTCATTTATGCCTCAGGTAAGTGGCTTTGTATCAGAGACTTCCTTGCTTGTATATTGGATTAAAGATTTTGGTTTCTACACTATAAAATGGAGCAGAGGAGCCCATGCTGTAGCAGGGCAGAGAAAGTCCACGTGGAGGAGAGGAGAAGCAGCCAAGATGGCAGAGTGCTGAAGGAGAAGCCATTTGTGCAGAGTTTGTGCAGAGAGAAGGAGATGGGAACGGAGGTGAATAAGGCTGGTGAGGTAGAAACCTTTGATTCTAGGAAACTCAGATATGTCAGTGGCTTTGGGAGCTCTGAATGGAAAGGGAAGTGTTTTCCCACTGTGTGTATTCCTTGCCTGCGGTGCAAGCTAGAATTAAAGCTAATGGCCCACCAGTACTTGGCTCCATTGTTTCATTACCGTCTGTCCAAATAAAATGCGAACCTGCATGGGCCAGACGGCTGTGATGGTGGCCATGGCTACTGGCTTTACATTAGTGCGGTGTTTCCCAACGTGGGGCCCACGCCCCACAGGGGGGCAATTTGATAGTTAAGGGGGGCAATTTGAAAATGGACTCGACACGACTTTAACTCTTTCGCCCCGGGCCATTTAAATGCAATGCTAGATATCGGTGCCAAATTTAACAAAAAATGCAATTTTTAAATAATTGAGGTAAATAATTATTAAATATAATTTTGTTTGACGAGACCAAAATATCAACTGGGTGATTGGTGTCGTCAAGTAAACTTCGTCCTGGGTTCACCGCGGAGCATGCCGTCTGCTGCGGGGAACCCGGACGTTTTAAAAACTCGCTAAACAACGCAGTTATTCTCACCTAATTGGCCTGTCGCAACTTGTGTAGTGTTTCACATCATTCAGTTGGTGTTAATTTGAAATAAGTGTCAGTCAAAACTGTTGTAAAAGCTCCTTGATTTAATAAATATACATATATAGTATAGATATAATTGGTAAGTATTTTATTTTATTTTTATCAATATTAAACTCTTTATTAAGTACTTCTTGCATTGGGGCTAGAAAGCAATAATATTTTATAAATATTATTGGGGCTATAATAGTGCATGCATGACAATTTTAATTTTAGAAGCATAACTTTCCAGAAAATTTTGTCAAGTGGAAAAAATATAGATACCTTTTGATTTGCGGTGGTAGTGCAGTAAATGTGTTATATACATTTAAATAAATATGAATTTTTAGTATACGTTTACTCTAAGTCACATTGAATATATTTTAACACATATTTTAATATTAGTTTTTAATTGATCTTATTATTATTTCTTATAGCCCATAGTAAAATGAGTGGTGCAAGCAAGAAAAAACTCGTCAATATTCGGAGGAATATTTAAAATTTGGGTTCATACCCGTTGTTCACAATGAGCGGATTCCTTTTTGTCTTTTATGCCAGCAATGCTTGACCAATGAATCAATGAAACGAGGTCGTCTTGAGGCGCATTTGAAGGCGAAACATAGTGCTCATATTAATTCAGATTTGAGTTACTTTAAAACTTTAAAGAAAAATTTTGAAAAAAGAACATTAAAGTCTCTATTTACTGCTCATACTTCAACTAATAATCGTGTTCTTGAGGCTAGTTATCAAATTTCTTTATTCATCGCTAAAACTGGAGAAAATCACACTATAGGAGAGAATTTAATAAAACTGTCAATATCAGCATTTCTTAAAATGGTTCTTGAAAAAGATGACAAAGATGTAAAAGCTATGCCACTCAGTAACAATACTGTTAGCAGAAGAATAGACGAAATGAGTGAGGATATTGAAAAACAACTTATTGAAAAGCTGAAAACAAGAAAATTCTCCTTGCAAATGGATGAATCAACTTTGAGAGACAGTGAGGCAGTATTGATGACTTACATAAGATATATTGATAAAGGACATTTTGCTGAAGAAATGTTGTTCTGTAAAAGATTAGAAAGCACCACTACCTCCAAAGATATATATGATAAGCTAAAAAACTACTTAGATGTCAATGATACACCAATGAAAAATATAACATCTTGTGCTGCAGATGGTGCTCCCAATATGATGGGCAAGAAAAATGGCTGCTTCAAATTGATGAAAGATGCGAATCCAGAAATGATTCTTGTGCATTGTGTGATTCATAGGGAAAACTTGGTAGCTAAAAACATCTCGCCTGTTCTGAATGAAGTATTACATACAGTAATAAAGTGTGTTAATGCTATTAAAGCTAGTGCCAAATGTGAGCGTCTTTTCAAGCTATTTTGTGAAGAACAAAATGAAGACCATTTGAGACTTTTACTTCATACTGAAGTGAGATGGCTATCTAAAGGAAACTGTTTGAAAAGATTTATGGAACTGTTTGATACTCTTAGTGATTTTTTTAAGCGACAAACCTGAAATGAAGTATCTGTTAACAATAGATGGTAAAGCATTTGTGAGTTATTTAGCTGATATCTTTGAAAAACTAAATATATTAAATAAGCAACTTCAAGGAACAAATAAACCTCTTGTCGATGCAAAAGCAAAGATATTTGGTTTCATTACCAATATTGAGTTATGTCAGAAACATATTAACACCAAAAACTTTAAACAGTTCCATTGGCTCCAAAAATGTGAAGTAACTGATACCGCTTTACTTGTTATTGTCAAACATTTGAATATTCTATCGGCTGATTTAAAAGAAAGATTTTCTGATTTAAAACAAATTGATTTCCCCACATGGATGATGCAGCCAATGTTAGTGGATTTGTCTGATATATCAAATATGCAGTGTCAAGAAGAACTCGCAGAATTGCAAAATGATGAGTCAGTTAAAGCTTTATTTAATATCAAATGAGCGATGGCATGGCTTTGTGAGGAAACAAATCAAATACCCAAATTCAACCAAATGTGCAAGAAAACTATTGCTACCGTTTCCATCTTCATTTTTAGCTGAATGTGGATTTAGTGCTGTAAATGATTTACTGGTAAAAAAAAAAGAAATCGGCTGGATATAACACAACATGGAGACTTGAGACTAAAGCTAACCAAATTGGAACCTAATATAAAATCTCTGTGCAGCAAGCATCAAGCGCAAGGATCACACTAAATTAAAATAATAAATTAATATAGAAAAATCTGTATTAAAATTATTTGGAATTTAAATTTCTGTTTTTCATTATATGTTTTGACATTTTACTTACTCTGTTTTGTTAACAATTTCATAGTAATTTCTTCCTAGAACCTATCATTTATGTTTATTAAGTGAACAAATCAATTTTTTAATGTTAAAAATTATGTATGTTACATAGGGGGGGACATAAAAATTTTAGAAAGGTTAAGGTGGGGCATGGCACAAAAAAGGTTGGGAAACACTGCATTAGTGCAACAGAGAATTAACAGAGGCTACTTTAAATTAGGTATCTCCACCCAAAATCTTGTCTTTGCAACTTACTGTTGCTAAGTATTCTCCAATATTGATTTTCAAGTTCAGTCCAAGTTTACCCAAGTTTGTGATCATTCAGAATAAAAACATTTCCTAGCCTCCCTTAATGCTAGGTGTGACCCCATGCTAAATTCTGGCCCATGGGATACAAGAAATCATATGTGCAACACTTCATCACACTCTTTCAAAGAAAAAAATATGGCCTCCCCTCCTCTTCCCTTCTTCCCACTCACTGGTGGAAATACAGATATATTCTGAGCCATGTTGGACCATGAGGACTATGGTGATAACCCATAAAAATGGAAAAAACACCCTTCCTTCTTGTGCTAGATCTGCCCTCAAAAACAGGTGTGGTAGGAGAAGACAAGATGGCGCTGGAGTAGGCGGACATACCAACATCCACCTCCCAGAACCAAAGTGGATTACAAACTAATTTTAAGAACTATCATCTGGTGGCCCTGGCCGGTTGGCTCAGCGGTAGAGCGTCGGCCTGGCGTGCGGGGGACCCGGGTTCGATTCCCGGCCAGGGCACATAGGAGAAGTGCCCATTTGCTTCTCCACCCCCACCCCCTCCTTCCTCTCTGTCTCTCTCTTCCCCTCCCGCAGCCAAGGCTCCATTGGAGCAAAGATGGCCCGGGTGCTGGGGATGGCTCCTTGGCCTCTGCCCCAGGCGCTAGAGTGGCTCTGGTCGTGGGAGAGCGATGCCCCGAAGGGGCAGAGCATCGCCCCCTGGTGGGCAGAGCCTCACCCCTGGTGGGCGTGCCGGGTGGATCCTGGTCAGGCGCATGCGGGAGTCTGTCTGACTGTCTCTCCCCGTTTCCAGCTTCAGAAAAATACAAAAAAAAAAAAAAAAAAGAACTATCATCTGGATAAACCAACTTGGACTAAACTAAGAGGACTCTTCAACCAAGGAACACTGAAGAAGCCACACTGAGACTGCTTAGTGTATCCCAAGGTTCTCTTTACCAAGCCACAGTCACAGAGCTCCAGGGAAAAGCAACCTGGTCTCATCTCTCCAGGCAGAGGAGAACAGAAGCTCCATCTCCACACATGCTGCAGATGGCTTTTCCAGTCTACCTGAATCATTAACAGCTAGAAGCAGCGGTCATTGGGACTTGGACGTGAGCTGCAAAGTATAGAATTGTGACAACAATTACAGTGCCATGCGGACTTTTCCTGGATGTGGACTTTTCCTGGACTCCTGCTCCTTGTGACAGCTCCTAACAGACTGAACTGGGGTTGGGTTGCATTTTTCAGGGATTTGGCATGGTGTTGGGGCCAACTTGGACTTGGTGAACATGTTAAGGACACTACTCTTTTTTTTTTTTTTTTTTATAAATAAACTTTTATTTTAATGGGGTGACATCAATAAATCAGGGTACATACATTCAAAGAAAACATTTCCAGGTTATCTTGTCATTTAGTTCTGTTGCATACCCATCACCCGAAGAGAGATCATCCTCCGCCCAGTTCTCTCTGTACCCCTCCCCCTCCCCCTCTCCCTGCTTCCCTCCCCCCACCCCCATAGCCACCACACTCTTGTCCATGCCTCTTAGTCTCGCTTTTATGTCCCACCAATGTATGGAATCCTGCAGTTCCTGTTTTTTTCTGATTTGCTTATTTCACCCCGCACAATGCTACCAAGACTCCACCATTCTTCTATAAGTGATCCGATGTCACCGTATCTCCTAGCTGAATAATATACTATGGTGTATATGTGCCCCATCTTCTTCATCCAGTCCTCTATTTTTTTTACAGTGATTAAAAGCCTTTAAGCAAACTCTTGGCCAATACAGCAAGAATCCCTAAAAGAGTAGTGTCCTTAACATGTTCCCCAAGTCCAAGTTGGCCCCATCACCATGCCAGATCCCTGAAAAATGCAACCCAACCACAGTTCAGTCTCTTAGGAGCTGTCACAGGGAGCAGGAGTCCAGGAAATTTCCCCACAGGAAAAGTCCGCATGGCACTGGAATTGTTGTCACCATTCTATATTTTGCAGCTCATGTCCAAGTCCCAATGACCACTGCTTCTAGCTGGTAATGATTCAGGGAGACTGGAAAAAGCCATTTGCAGCATGCGTGGATATGGAGCTTCTGTTCTCCTCTGCCTGGAGAGTTGAGACCAGGTTGCTTTTCCCTGGAGCTCTGCGACTGTGGCCTGGTAAAGAGAACCTTGGGATACACTAAGCTGGGTGGCAAAGGTAAATTCATAATACAAGTTGGCAAAAGGAGGAAAGAGAGCTCTAAATTAGGAGTAGGTCCCAGCCTGAAATATGAGTGAGGCATTGAGGTAGGAGGGATAAAGGAAACACTATATATTAAGCAAAGCAGCAGAAAATAGGACTATCAACATCCACAACAGAGATCTTTGATGGAAGAATAAAAAACCTGACTATTCAGGCAAAACATAGTTAAGTGGCCCTTGTGCGAATGAGATCAGTTTACCTGCTTCTTGGAAGAAATACCCTAGGCTCGTCCACAGTGTCGTAGATGGGGCCGACGGCCCTGGGCACCTTCAGCCTTCAGTGGCAAACCCCAGCTTTCTGGGCAAGGTTAGGTCATAGGTGGCTGGAGCAGGGCTGGAAGAGACTGAAACCTCCCTTAGAGGAGCGAGGGGGAAGCCCACCTTCCAGTGAAGGACACTACTCTTTTATGGATTCTTGCTGTATTGGCCAAGAGTTTGCTTAAAGGCTTTAATCACTGTAAAAAAAAAAAAAATAGAAGACTAGATAAAGAAGATGTGGCACATACACACCATGGCATTCTATTCAGCCATAAGAAATGATGACATCGGATCACTTACAACAAAATGGTGGGATCTTGATAACATTATACGGAGTGAAATAAGTAAATCAGAAAAAAACAAGGATTGCAGGATTTCATACATTAGTGGGACATAAAAACGAGACTAAAAGACATGGACAAGAGTGTGGTGGTTATGGGGGGCGGGGGGAGGGAAGGAGGAAAAGGGGAAGGGGATGGGTGAGGGGCACAAAGAAAACTAGATAGAAGGTGACGGAGGATAATCTGACTTTGGGTGATGGGTATGCAACAGAATTGAATCACAAGATAACCTGGACATGTTTTCTTTGAATATCTGTACCCTGATATATTGATGTCACCCCATTAAAATAAAAATTTATTTATTAAAAAAAATAAAATAAAATAAAAATTAAAAAATAAAAAAAAAAAGGAAAAACAACAAGAGAGAAGGACTCTAAGTTCCTGAGGCTTTCATGTAGTAGAACTGCTATATTAGTATAGACTTTTACAAAGGAGATTAATAATTTTTTCTAGGATTTAGGACTGTTAACTTGGGCTCTGTGCCACACAATCCTTATCCTACTTGATTATGATCAATAAAAATAATATCATTTTAAGGAAATTGTCTTCTTTTGAATCTAAAGAGCATATTTGCATAAAATGAGAGGAGTCTATGCATTATGAGAACAGTACCCACTTTATTTCAGTACCTATCGATGTAACTCATATGCCCTAATTTATGCCAGCCTATGCTGATTATAGAATGCTTATTTTCACCCAGTCTTTTTGAGAGGCATTTATTTTTCTAAAATAAGAGCTATTTGCGTTACCACATAGAATACTTAGCACTGGCCCTGGCCGGTTGGCTCAGTGGTAGAACACCAGCCCAGCATGTGGATGTCCTGGTTTTGATTCCCAGCCAGGGCACTCATGAGGAGTGACCATCTGCTTCCTCGCTCCCCACCACCACCACTCTCCTTCTCTACTTCTTCCTCTCTCGCAGCCAGTGGCTCGATTGGTCCAAGCGTCAGCCTAGGTGCTGGGGATAGCTCAGTTGATTTGAGCATAGGCCCCAGACAAGGGTTGGCGAGTGGATTCCGGTTGTGGCGCGTGAAGGAGTCTGTCTCTCTATCTCCCCTCCTCTCACTTGGAAAAGAAGAAAAAAAAGAATACATAGCACTGGTGTGGAGCAGGCTCCCAATAAGTTGTTTTGCTGCTGATCTCTATCAACATGGAGTTTCATTTAATTCTTCTGTTCTGTTTGCCTCTGCTCTGATATTTCCAAAGCAATTAACATAAGATTTCCTACTGTTCTTACCATAGTTGAGCTTTTTGTGTAGTCTTAAAACTTATAAACCTTTAAGTAAATAAATGCCCAAAGGCATGAAATTATTAGATTAGTCAATAAATGCATATAAATGTCGGTAGTTGTATATATTCATAAGCCTTGTGATTGCTATTTATCATAGATATTTTAAGACAGATTTCAAAAAGCGCAAATGTCAGTAATGTACACAAGTCTTTTTTTTTTAAGTGAAAAGAGAGGAGATAGTGAGACAGACTCCCACATGCACCCTGACCAGGATCCACCTGGTAACCCCTGTCTGGGACTGATGTTTGAATCAATCGAGCTATTTTTAGCACCTGAGACTGATGTACTCAGACCAACCAGCTATCCCCAGCACCTGGGGCCACACTCAAACCAATAGAACCATGAGCTGCAGGAGGGAAAGGGAAAAAAGAGAGGGAGGAGGAGATTCTCATGTGTGCCCTGACCGGGAGTTGAAGAAATATACACAAGCCTTATAAGCATTTTTTACCTGACCTACAGATGATAGCAAGTACAATGGTGATAGCTACCATTTTCATATGATCACTAATAACTTGAAAATTTTATGTTTGGAGAGATCACATAAAAACTGAGCCTAACAGAAACTTATCATAGATGTATGGATAATAGATAAGATGCACTAAAAAAATCTACAATATATTCAATACTATTAGAAACCAGTGCCAAGTATTTTACAAGGTAAGACAAACAGCTTTACTTCCAGACAGGAATAATGGCTGCCATCATTGAGGGAAGAAGAGGAAAGACAGTGGATATATAAAATGAAGCCACTTGGGCCCCAGTCGGTTGGTTCAGCTGTAGAGCATCGGCCCAGTGTGTGGAAGTCCTGAGTTCGATTCCTGGCCAGGGTACACAGGAGATGTACCCATCTGCTTCTCCACCCTTCCCCTTCTCCTTCCTCTCTATCTCTCTCTTCCCCTCCTGCAGCCAACGCTTCATTGGAGCAAAGTTAGCCCAGGCACTGAGGACAGATCCGTGGCCTCCGCCTCAGGCACTAAAATGTCTCCAGCCTCAACAGAACTACGCCCCAGATGGGCAGAACATCACCCCCTGGTGGGCATGTTGGGTGGATCCCAGTCGGGCGCATGCGGGGAGTCTATCTGACTGCCTCCCTGCTTCTAACTGGAAAAATACAAAAAAGAAAAGAAAAGAAAAGAAAAAAATGAAGCAGCTTGAACCAAGCTGCTAAAATTACTAACATTATGAAGATTGAGACATGAGTCAAGAGGCCATTTTTATTCTAACTAGCCTAGGAACTTAAATTGTTTTCGAACCTTCCAGTCCTGCTTCAATGCCTGGATATACAATTCCCTTCAAGAACTTATGTATGCCAGCTACCCAATTACTTCACATCCATTTTCCTGACCACCAGACATGATCAGGCTTCTTGATACCCATCTTCTGGGCATTCATCTTACTGACTGCCTGTCATCTGACTGATAACTGTCCTGGCCTAATCTTAGGGCTAAGAATGCAAGACTGATAACTTTTTAAAAATGCACTTTAGCTATAAATACATTTAAATTTTCTTTCTTCTTTGGAACAGTCCTGGGTTTTTGCCTATCTGTGCTTACAGTTTGCAAACTCTGAGACCCTTGAATAAATCCCTCTTCATAATTTTTTTCTACCAAAACCTCCAAACTCTTTCTGAAGTTGTTTGGCATCACAAAATCACTTAACTGTTCATCAGAAATTTCTTACAAGATGCTGATTTTTGATAAAAAGGAGCAATTGTCACCAATGACAGTAACTATGCTTTAGGCAAAACAGAAGCATAAATAAGTACAAAAGAGAACAGTCGATCCTCGCCAGCTGGCCAGCTGGCTCAGCGGTAGAGTGTCAGCCCAGTGTGTGAACTCCCAGGTTCAATTCCCGGTCAGGGCACATAGGAGAAGCGACCATTTGCTTCACCATCCTTCCCTCTCCCCCTTCTCATGTGTACCCTGACTGGAGATAGAACCCTGGACATCCACATGCCGGGCCAATGCTCTATCCACTGAGCCAACTGGCCAGGGCCTAGACTAAGGTAATTTTTGTTTTTGTTTATTTGTTTGTTTGTTTTTAGCAGAGAGTTTGTCTGACCACCCCCACCGTGACCTCTCTGGCAAATAATGATTACCCTGCCTGAAATAATTGGTACTCAGGATTCATTGGAATAAATAAATCCATCTATGAATAAAAAACAAAAATGGTAAATAAATGCATTCAGTGAGAAATTCGGCAGCCCCTTCTCTCCATAATATTGAGTAGGCAAGGCATTTAACTTAGGAGCTTTTATAAATGCCAGCTAGCATAAAACAGACACTTCCAATGACAGCTTAAAATGATTTTTGGCTTCTCAGCAGGTTTCTTCCCCCTTTCTCCTGGCAACAGGCCTTTGCCCTACCTTTTGGGTAACTGCCTGCCTCTATTCTACTATACCTTGTATCCTGGCCACAGAGCTTGCTGTGTGACCCAGCCAAAGAAGTCAGATAAGAACCTGGAGCCAGACACATGGAAGAAACAGCAGCTGAGGCTGAATCATCCGAAGGCGGTGTCCTGAGGCAGCTCCATAAACCCTTCCGGCTGAGGCCTCTGGACCCGCCCCGGTTCCCACCCTTCCACAGGTCTAGTTTTCATTGATTCATTTAATTCTCTGAGCTACCCCAACTACTCTTGCTTGCAGTAAGTCTATCTTATTGGCACAGTGTAGTAAAATTACATGCTTTATAAAAACAACATATATACACAGAAAAAAAAAGCAGTAAATATATAAATGTAGATAAATGTATAGGATATGTGCCAAATGAATTTTTTATTATTCCACTAAAGTCTATTTTACAAAAGAAATTGTTTTTTTAAAATTAAACTTTAATCAGTTTCTTTCTCTTTATTTTCTTTTTTTTATTTATTTTTATATATGTATTTTAGAGTTGGGGGATGAGCAGGAAGCATCAACTCCCATATGTGCCTTGACCAGGCAAGCCCAGGGTTTGGAAACAGTGACCTCAGTGTTTCAGGTTGATACTTTATCCACTGCACCACTACCGGTCAAGTTTCCTCTTTATTTTTGATGGTGTTATTATACCAAGTAACTAATTATTCCTTTGTTCAATAAGATGCCCAACTTGGGGGATTAATATCTAAAGAAAGACCAAGGTTATATAAAAATATTCTGTGTTTAAGAATTATTGTCTTGCCTGACCAGGCAGTGGTGCAGTGGATATAGCATCAGACTGGGATGTGGAGGACCCGGGTTTAAGACCCCGAGGTCGCCAGCTTAAGCAAGAGTTCATCTGGTTTGAGCAAGGCTCACCAGCTTGAGCCCAAGGTCACTGGCTCAAGCAAAGGGTCACTCGGTCTGCTGTAGCCCCCCGCCCAAGGCACATATGAGAAATCAGTCAATGAACAACTAAGGAGCCACAACGGAGAACTAATGCTTCTCATCTCTCTCCCTTCCTGTCTGTCTGTCCCTATCTGTCCCTCTCTCTGACTCTCCCTGTCTCTGCCACACACACACACACACACACACAAAGAATTATTGTCTTCCGTGGACTCAAAGAGGAAATCACTGTAATAGTTAAAGCACATATAGATTGGTGGCATTCTATTTGAAAGTGATGGAAGAGAACTCAGGGTATCTCCCAGCAGACGGCAAGATGATGGGGATTAGCAGAGATGCTTCTTACTGCTGCGGAGAAAGAAGAGAATATACAATTTAATAGCATCGGCTGGTTCTGGTCTCTGTTTGTCATGTAAGTGCCCAGATTCACTCCAACATGGATAGAGCAAGAAGTGCAAACAGAAAATTACAATGAGACAGAAAGAAACATTTTTTTCTTAGCATGAAATCCTTGTTAAATTATCCACCAAATAAAAACAAGTTATTTTTCACTTGCTTGGTGCTAGTTAGCTGCAAATATTAGATATAAAACACTAGGTAAGGACACCAGTCAACCAAATAACAAGGTTTACTTATTATAAGGATATAAAAGACAAGTGACATAATCAAGATATTTTGCAGAGACAACAGCAACATTTTTTGAGACAGAAGATAACATAAGTTTCTTGGACCTAAATATCACCATTGAACACAGGGTTGTCTGTGGTAATGTAGAAATGAGCAAGTTTACTTCTGGAAAACATTATTGACTACCTTCAGACCCAGACGAATGGACAGTAGAACATAAAGCTAGACCATTTCTGCAAATATATCCTGCCAATTATTTCACCTGGGACAGATATATGGTACTTCATCAATCTCAGTTTAATTCGAGTACACAGTATGATTACAGAATGGAAGACTATACTACAAGGCCATAATAATCAAAACAACATTGTAATGGCATAAAAACAGACATATAGATAATTGGAACAGAATAGAGAGCCCAGAAATCAACCCACGCCTATATGGTCAATTAATATTTGACAAAGGAGGCAAGGATATACAATAGGATAAAGATAGTATAATCAATAAATGGTGTTGGAAAAACTGGACAGATACATGCCAAAAGATGAAACTAGAACACCTACTTACACCATACATAAGAATAAACTCAAAATGATTAGACTTAACTATTAGACTTGAAACCATAAAAACCCTAGAGGAAAATATAGGCAGTAATATCTTGGACATTTCTCATAGCAATATTTTTTCTGATCTATCTCCTCAGGCAAGGGAAAATAAAATAAAATAATAAACAAATGGTAATACATGAAACTAAAAAGTTTTTGCACAGCAAAACCATCAACAAAATGAAGAGACAATCCACTAAATGGAAGAACATAGTTACCAAAACATCTAACAAGGAATTAATATCTAAAATTTATAAAGAACTTATAAAACTCAACTCTAAAAAAAGACAATCCAATTAAAAAATGGGCAAAGAATCTGAATGTTAGGTCACATTGAGAAGGAAGACAGGCCAAATGTGGGGATAAAACAATTGATTGGGGCATCTGTGAGCAGATGCGCTGAGACTTTAGTGGCGTCAGCCCCAAGTGTCTGGGCATTTAAGATTTTATAGGGTTAGTAAGCAAGGCTTAGCAAGAAGGTTAGTTTTGGAGGGGAATTTTTGGGCAGGATGATGGTTTATCACTAAGAACAGAATGTTTAGGTAATTAATAAGAGATGATTAACTGGCAGGAGGTCTGAGGATTGGGGAATAATGGCTGAATAAAAGAATGTTTTGATAAGTGATGGGAGGTGATTTACTGGTGGACAGTTGTGAGAGCTACCCAAGATCCAAGAAATTCCCTGGGACAGAGTCACCTAAGTTTAACCTGGCTAATTGAAGCTTTTGGTAGGGGGCCCTGGACCTGAACCTAACACTGAATAGACACTTTTTGAAAGAAGACATACAGATGACTGACAGTCATATGTAAAGATGTTGTGCCCTGGCTGGATAGCTCAGTTGGTTAGAAATCGTCCTGAAACACAGAGGTTGCCAGTTCAATTCCCCAGTCAGGGCCCATACAAAAACAGATCAATGTTTCTCTCTCTCTCCCTCCCTCCCCCCTTACTATCTCACTAAAATCAATAAGTAATTTTTTTTTTGACAGACACAGAGAGAGAGTTGGAGAGATGGATAGATAAGGACAGACAGGAATGGAGAGAGATGAGATGCATCAATTTTTTATTGTGGCACTTTAGTTGTTCATTGATTTCTTTCTCATATGTGCCTTGACCGCAGGGCTACAGCAAACCGAGTAACCCCTTGCTCGAGCCAGGGACCTTGGGTCCAAGCTGATGAGCTTTGCTCAAACCAGATGAGCCCACGCTCAAGCTGGCGAACTCGGGGTCTCGAACCTCGGTCTTCCACACCCCAGTCCAACACTCTATCCACTGTGCCACTGCCCAGTCAGTCAATAAATAATTTTTTTAAAATACTCAGCATCAAAAAATAAAACAAAATAAAATACTCAGCATCACTAATCATCAGAGAAATGAAAATTATAACCACAATGAGATATCACCTCACACCTTTGGAATAGTTATCATCAATAAATGAACAATCAAGTGTTGGCAAAGGTGTGGAGAAAAGGGAACCCTCGTGCACTGTTGGTGAAATACAGATTGGTGCAGCTACTATGAAAAACCATACGAAGGGTTCTCAAAAAATTAAGAATAAAATTGCCTTATGACCCAGCAATTCCACTATGGGGTATTTACTCAAAGAAACCAAAACACAAATTTGAAAAGATATATTAACCCTTATGCTTATTGCAACATTGTCAGGATATGGATGTAACCTAAGTGCTCACCAATAGACAATTAAATAAAGAAGATGTGGTATATATTTATATATGCAATGGAATATGACTCAACCATTAAATAGAATAAAATGTATTAAATTGATTGACTTGGATAAGAAGATGATATACAATTCAAGTGTATATTTCTATGATACCTGATCTGCATATTGCTCTGTGTGCCCACCACCCACGGTCAAATCCTCTTCTATCACCATATATTTGACCCTCTTTACCCTTTACTAATCCCCTGTCCTTCTTCCCTCTGGTAATCACCATACTGTTGTCTGTGCGTACGATTTTCTGTTTGTTTTGTTTGTTTGTTGCTTTCAGTTTTATGCCCTACATATGAATAATATTGTATAGTTCTTAACGTTTTCTGTCTGAATTATTTCTCTTAGCATGATATTCTTAAGATCTCCATCCATGTTGTCGCAATGGCAGTATTTCATCTTTTCCTATGGCTGAGTAGCATTCCACTGTTGTGGGGGAAAAGGAATTCTCATTCACTGCTGGTAGGAATGTAAACTGATACAACCACTATGGAAAATACTATGGAGTTTTTTCAAAAGTTAAGAATAGAGTTATCAGCCTGACCAGGAGGTGGCGCAGTGGATAGAGCATCGGACTGGGATGTGGAGGACCCAGGTTCGAGACCCTGAGGTTGCCAGCTTGAGCGTGAGCTCATCTGGCTTGAGCAAAGCTCATCAGCTTGGGCCCAAGGTCGCTGGCTCGAGCAAGGGGTTACTCGGTCTGCTGAAGGCTCCCGGTCAAGGCACATATGAGAAAGCAATCAATGAACAACTAAGGTGTTGCAACAAAAAACTAATGATTGATGCTTCTCATCTCTCTCCGTTCCTGTCTTTCTGTTCCTATCTATCCCTCTCTCTGACTCTCTCTCTGTCTCTGTAAAAAAAAAATAAAAAAAAAAAAAGAATGGAGTTATCATATGGCCCACCAACCCCTCTTCTTGGATATCACCCCCCCCAATTTGAAAACACTTATTTACAATGATGTATGCATCCTTATGTTCACTGCAGCATTATTTATGGTGGTCAAGACATGGAAACAACCAAAATGATCTTCAGTAGATGATTGGATAAATAAGATGTGATACATAAAGACAAGAAATAAAATCTTATCGTTAGCGACATTGTGGATACAACTGGAGAGCATTATGCTCAATGAAAATAGTGAGACACAGAAAGACAAATATATGATTTCACTTACATATGAACTCTGATGAACAAACAAGACAGCAACAGACTCATTAATAACAAAGAACAAATTGATGGTTGCCAAAGGGGAGGTGAGTTGGAAGACTGGTTGAAAAAGGTGAAGGTTTTAAAAAGTACAAATTGTTCATTACAAAACAGTCATGGGGATGTAAAGTACAGCTTAAGGAATATATTCATTAATATTGTAATAACTATGTATGGTGCCTGGTGGTTACACTAGATTTATCAGGGAGATGAGTTTATGAATCATATAAATGTCTAATCTCTATGCTGTACACCTGTAACTAATATAACATAATCTTGAATGTCAACCATAATTTAAAAAAAAACAAAAAATAAAGCAAATAGAATATAATATTAAAATGTCATAAAGTTGGGTGATGTGTACACAGGTGTTTATTATATTATTTTGTATTTTTGTGAATGTTTGGAATATTTCACAAAAGAAACAAAAGATATTACCTATTACTCTAAATATTTGTGATGTATAGAGTTAACAACACAGCAAATATTACTTATATAATATTTATTCTAAGAAGTGTTAATGGTGAGAACAAATAGAAGAAACAGCTCAGCAGACAGGGCTTTTTAAAAAGAAGATCCATATTCTGGATCTTCTTTCAGACCCCAACCGTGTCATAGTCATTTACATAGTGCCAAACACAGTGAGCACTGTTGGAAATGCACCCTGTACATACACACAAACTGTTTGTATTAAGATGAGCATATACTGAGCAATACATTATCAAATCACTGAGCCCAGGTTACACGGCGTTTTTGGATCTGTGATGCCTTTGGAATAATTTTGTCTGAATATTGAGTGGATACAAGGAAAATACTATAAGGCATTTCAATGTTTTCTTCTGGCGAAAGAACTTGGGTGAATTTCTTAGATTGCTCTGTATCCTCCCCTTCTCTGGCAGAATTTTTGAGAATCTCATAAATTTTCATTAGCTCCTTGTACTCTAGGAGGGAGAAGACTCCTGGGGAAAAGAGAAGCCAGAGGAGGACAATGAAGAAACAATAGAGAATCACAAAATCATTTCCCTCTTTGTTGATAGAGGGACCTGACCTAAAGCCCAGTGGGTCCCGTTGTACTGCCCCAAGCCATCTGGAAGGGGGATGCTTTCGTGAAAAGCACTAAAAGTGTATGCAGAATAGCTTAAACTCTTCTCAACTAAACAAAATTGAGGATGCTTTTTGAAAAACTACATGCTTCTGAGATAGAAATTTCTAAGTGAAAAAACATATATTTTTTGGAAGCATAAATAAGAAAGAAAAAGCTCCAGTGTTAGTGGCTGAACACTTAAGTGTTAGATATTGCTTCTCTCTGACCTAAAACTGCTTTGGCACTACAGTGAACGCTCAGGGTTCCTGCCCTTCTCAGTCTAAGTGAACATTCCATGTTAGCCACTGTCCTCAGATTTTACTCTGATGGTTATCTTTTCTCTGAAAGGATGAAAGGACAGTAGAAAAGGGGTAAATAAGGAGCTGCCCTCTGAGGCAAGTATATGGAACATTTCACATAGTCTTCATCTCTCACTCTACCCTTCTAACAATTGTCATCAGAGAGTGATTCCACTTGGAACTTAAGCCCGTGGGACCTTTCTCCACATCCCCTTTTTCCATCCTTTCACTCTATCAGGAATAGCTTGGTTCTATCACCCATTAGGGGCCCTGAAGACACTTACCAGAGGCAATGAGAAAGGAAGCACTTAAGTAGGCTGTGAAAATGACCCAGGTGAACTTAAAGTAAGAGTAGTACACGAACAGGCCTTGCTGTAGCTTCAGGTGATACAGCAGGAGTGCAGAGATCAAAAAGACACCTGATGTTGAAACAGAAGAAAATGCCCCTCTGTAGAAGGAAGCTTGGCTCTTCTACTCATCTTAACCCCAGACACGCCTGACATCTAAACCTCTATCCTGTACAAATGCACTTTATCCAAGAACCAATCCCACTTTAGTGGTTGATTCAATTCAGAAGCTGCGTATCTGAGCCTAAAAACTGGGAAGGCCACACAGTCAAAAACAACAGGATGGACCCAGTGGTGGAATTCAGCCAGTGCTCACCGGTCCGGCAGAACACATACCTAACTTTTTGTTGAGTTCAAAAAACTGGTTGTTAAATGGTACTTGTAATCAGGGTTCTCTCTAAGGTAGGACCTGGGCAGCCATCCAATGTGGAAATCACAAATTTACATTCCTCACTCTTTTTTAACGTTCATCTGTGCAACAGCATATTCTAAGCACCCATAGTAATGTTCATTCCGTGCATAGGAGAAAAAAAATTGACAGAACTATGCTTGTAATATTTATGTATTCATTTCATAAAACTCATTTTACCTTTGATGAAATACTTCATTCTCATGTTTGTTACTTCAGTAACGTTAAGAGAAAAAGTGTCAAACAACCAGGGGATGACAAGCTGTCATTTGTTTCAGCTTTGTGTTATGTAATATGGAAATACCTTAAATAAGAGTTTTATTGTCTTTTGTCAGATATTATTTAATATTTTTTCATTAACATCTTAAAACTCTTTCTTATAACATAATTTAGTTTTGTGTACCTCTTTTATTTTTCTTATTTAAGTACTAAGTGCATGAAATAATAAGCTATCTTTCGGTATATCTTTTTTTATACATAAACGATCATTAGGGAAAACGGTTAAATTATCAATATTTGACTCCCACCACTGGCTGGACCCATAAACCAAGTATATATCTAAGTGTGTATAAGGGGAGCCAGGAAGTTACCTGTGGAGATACTAGTGAATATAGTGATAAAGAAGACACATTTAGTTGGAGTAACCATATAGGTGAATTCCAGTCCCAGAAAGAAGTTATGGTAGCAGGACAAGCCGAGGATCAAATACATCATGATCCTGACCGCTTTCAGGTCATCTGTTGGAAAGCAGAAACCATACTGAGATAAGGACCGATGTTTCTTCTAAGCTGATTTCCACACAGGGGCCACAAATCTCTAAGTAAAAGTTGGAATGGAGTGGAAGATTGGTTTAAATCAGGGGTAGTCAATCTTTTTATACCTACCACCCACTTTTGTATCTCTGTTAGTAGTAAAATTTTCTAACTGCCCACCGGTTCCACAGTAATAGTGATTTATAAAGTAGGGAAGTAACTTTACTTTATAAAATTTATAAAGCAGAGTTACAGCAAGTTAAAGCATATAATAATAATTACTTACCAAGTACTTTATGTTGGATTTTCACTAAGTTTGGCAGAATAAATCTTTATAAAACAACTTACTATAGTTAAATCTATCTTTTTATTTATACTTTGGTTGTTCCGCTACCGCCCACCATGAAAGCTGGAACGCCCATGAGTGGGCAGTAGGGACCAGGTTGACTACCACTGGTTTAAATAATAAAGGGGACGGGGTGGGAAATAAAGAAGCAGGGAACTGTAAGCTGAATGGGAGAGAGAACAGGAAGAAACCATTCTCTATCTTGGTATCTCTATAAGCTTCTCTCTATTCCTTCCTTTTCTCAGAACTCATTTCTTATGAAAGACTCCAATTTATCCTGTCCACTTCTGGTGTCAATATCACCGACTTTCCTAGTTGTCAGTTACGCTTATGCTCCTGATGTGCTGGTCACCCTACTGCTACTGCCAAGGCTTCTCAACTGTCCAACAAGTAAGTCTGTGAACTTCTAAACTTTTCTCCAAAACAGAAATGGTAAGATTTTGGACTCTGCTTTGACTGTGTTGATTATGGAAGTGGGTATACTGCAGCCTGAGGAAATTGCACCAGAAAATAACAAGTAAGCTGGTAAGGTAAACAGAAGACAGGAAAGATGAACCCTCCCTATCCACCCATCTTTCTATGATATAGTTCTTACCATTTGGCCAAATAGTAGAGACCAACCATGGATTCTGCCTTTTCATATTGTCTGCTCCTTCAACCTTCAGTGAAGCCCATTCATCAGTGAAAATACCAAACACCAAGAAAACTAAGACCAGGGAACTCAAAAGCATGTTAATGGCCTGTAGTTTTCTAATCGATATGTGCACCATTGTGAGTGGAGATTTCAAGTTCAGACCACCACCAATATCTCACGTGTCTTTTCTCTGATTTCATTAGCCGTAGGAAGAAAGGACAATCTAGATTCTTGGTGATGGCTGAGGCATTGGCTGTGGCAGCAGCTGAAATAGCCTGTGGGACAAGGAAGATACATCCAATCTTCACCACTCCTGTATCTGTTGTCAAGGCTGCCAACTGCCATGGAATCATCTATTGGTTTGACCCCTGACCTTGGGGCCTGATGCAGTGGATGGAACCACGGGGCCTAACGGTCTTGAGAAAGCTATCAGATATAAAGAGAGATATGACATCACATGTAGAGAGCTCTATCAGATACACAGATAACTAGAGGCCTTCAAAGAAGATAAACAGGCATGACTAAAGAGGTCTAATTTTAAAGTCAGAATTACATGCTTCAGGATGAGTGGCTATTAGGTAGAGACCGGTGAGGAATACAAGGAATTCAAGATCATTAACGTGAGTAGTCTGCTAGTAACATCACAAAAGGGAATAGCCAAAAAAACAAGCAAAAGGGCATAGCATTCAACATTCAGGCTGTTTTGGAAAAACCTGGTTCCTCTTTTGGACTGCATAAAACAGTTCAATCAGCCAGGCATCTAGGAAATAGACCAGTGTCTTAAAACCAACAGAAATGAACAGATATAGCTAACCATTGCAGTCTAATATCATTTATAAATTATAGACAATTATTTGTCAGAATTGTCTTTCAAGGTGACAAAGTTTTGATATAAATTTTTAATGTTAAGCCATCTTTTTTTTTCCATGCGATACAACCATGCACATTGTTGATTTTGGTTTGCTAGTTTTTTTCTGGAGTTATGTGCATTCTACTTATGAGTAATGTGGGCTTATAATTTCTCTCTTTTTTTCATGTCTGATTTTAATCTTAATGTTATTACTGACTTCATATGAGTTGAAAAGAATCTTATCTCTTTTCAACTTTCTCAGTTTGTAAGACATTGCAATGATTTGTTCCATTAAAGTTCAGTAGAACCCACCTGTAAGATCATGGGCACTTTGTATGGTCTTTATGCAAAGATTTTAATTAGTTCTAAAGTTACTTGAATAGTTTTAAAACTATTGAGGTTTTTTTATTTCATTCAATCTGTTGTGATAAAAATGTAATTTGTCCATTTCTTCCTAATTTTCAAATAAGTTGGCATATAGTTTGTGATATAGTCTAATTAACTGTTTAATGTTGCCCTATTCTTTTATTTGATCTTAATATAATTTTGCCTACTTTCTCTTTAATTTTTTGTCTTCTAATGAATCCTCCTAGAAATTAGTTTTTTTGTTTTTTGGGGTTTTTTTTTCTGAAGCTGGAAACGGGGAGAGACAGTCAGACAGACTCCCGCATGCGCCCGACCGGGATCCACCCGGCACGCCCACCAGGGGCGAAGCTCTGCCCACCAGGGGGCGATGCTCTGCCCCTCCAGGGCGTTGCTCTGCCATGACCAGAGCCACTCTAGCACCTGGGGCAGAGGCCAAGGAGCCATCCCCAGCGCCCAGGCCATCCTTGCTCCAATGGAGCCTTGGCTGTGGGAGGGGAAGAGAGAGACAGAGAGGAAGGAGGGGGGGGGCGGAGAAGCAAATGGGAGCTTCTCCTATGTGCCCTGGCCAGGAATCAAACCCGGGTCCCCCGCACACCAGGCCTACGCTCCACCGCTGAGCCAACTGGCCAGGGCCTAGAAATTAGTTTTTAAAAAAACTAATTTGGGCTTTATTAAATCATCTCTTTTTATTTTATTGATTTCTGCTTTACTGCTTTTGACTATCTTTTTATTTTTTCTAATTTTCTAAACTCTCCTAATTGTCAATCATTTCTCTTTCAGAAATAAACTTTTAAGTCTATAAAAGTCACTAATACCATTACTTTGTTATATTCCACAAATTTCGATATATACTGTTGGTCAAATGAGTTTGTGAAATTTGTGTTTTTTGAGTTTGTTCACTTTTATTGTTAAAAATGGTGCTGGGCAGCGCCAGGTGTGTGATCTATGAAATTGCAAATTATCTTCCTGCTTGGGAAGGGCCATTGTTAGGCTAATGTTGCTGGAGGAGAGGTTTTTGCACCAAAAGTTTTGAAAAGAGTAGAAGGATAAGACAGAGAGAGAAGCCAGGATGGCAGGGAAAGAGAGAGAAGTCAGTTTTGCAGAGTAAGAAGCCATGTTGGCAGATGGGGAACCAGAGGTGAGGGGCTTTGGGACTGGTGAGGCCTTTGATTCTAAGAGGAACCAGAGAAGATTCTCCTGGTTGTGGAACTGGAGAATGTGTCAGTGGCTTTGGGAGCCCTGTGTGTTTGCTTGTTGGCCGGTGTGAGTCTTGAATAAAGGAATGCCCACCACTTTTTGGCTCCACTGTTTCTTTACCGTCTGCCTGAATCAAATGAGAACCTGCATGTGAATGGTCATGACAGTGGCAACTATTGGCCATACATGTTCCATTAATTATTTTTTCCATTCCCATTGCAATTTTTTTTAATCCATGAATTATCTGAGATGGCACCTTTTAACTTCCAAACTTATGGCTATTTTAAATATATCATTTTATTATTAATTAATTAATTAATTGTTTTTAGTTTTGAAAGTGAATTCTCCTGTACTTAGTCCTTGAAATTATTTGAAGCACGTTTATGGTGAAGTATGTGTCAATATTTTTAAATGTTTATATGTGTTTAACAAAATTGTATATTCTCTCTTTTTTTATTTTTTTATTTTTTACAGAGACAGAGAGAGGGATACATAGGGACAGACAGACAGGAACGGAGAGATGAGAAGCATCAATCATCAGTTTTTCTTTGCATATTGCGACACCTTAGTTGTTCATTGATTGCCCTCTCATATATGCCTTGATCGCGGGCCTTCAGTAGACCAAGTAACCCCTTGCTCATGCCAGCGACCTTGGGTCCAAACTGGTGAGCTTTTGCTCAAACCAGATGAGCCCGTGGTCAAGCTGGCGACCTCGGGGTCTCGAACCTGGGTTCTTGGCATCCCAGTCTGATGCTCTATCCACTGCGCCACCGCCTGGTCAGGCTATATTCTCTATTTTGATACAGAATTTTATAAAAGCCCATTATATCAAGTTTCACTGCTGTGCCATTCATATTATCTATATATTTTTTTATTTTTTGAGAGAATTTTATTGATATTTTCCACTATGATAACACTTTTGTTTTATAAGTCTATAAAATTTTCTTAATGTTTATTGAAGTTGTTTATCAGGTATATACATGTTTAAATTATAATTAGTTTATGATGAATTAAAACTGTTTTATCATAGAGTAACCTTGTCAATCCCTAATGATGTTAATGTCATAATGTCTACTTTGCCAGTTATTAATATAGCCACATTTCTTCCCTTAGGGTTGCTATATGTTTGAAATATTTTTCTTTTTTTTAAATTATTTTTATTTTCTTACCTTGTATGTGTGTCTCTTGTAAATAGGATACAGATAGTTTATTCTTAGGTATAATATTAAAATGTCTGTCTTTTAACTAATAAACTTTTAATTATGAAAATTTATATATTCAAACTGTTTCTATATATATACATAAATATTTTTTTTTACAGGGACAGTGAGAGGGTCAGAGAGAGGGACAGATAGGGACAGACAGACAGGAACAGAGAGAGATGAGAAGCATCAATCATTAGTTTTTTATTGCGATACCTTAGTTGTTCATTGATTGCTTTCTCATATGTGCCTTGACCACGGGCCTTCAGCAAACCAAGTATCCCCTTGCTTGAGCTAGTGACCTTGGGTCCAAGCTGATGAGTTTTTTGCTCAAGCCAGATGAGCTGCGTTCAAGCTGGCGACCTCGGGGTCTCGAACCTGGGTCCTTTCCCATCCCAGTCCGACACTCTATCCACTGTGCCACCGCCTGGTCAGATATATATCTTTTTATTTTTATTTGCCTCCAATTTTTATGTTTCTGTCTGATAACTTTTCCTTCCTTATAAAGTATGGTGTAGAGTTATTAGCTAAGATATCCATATTAAGGATTAAAATATATATCATCAAAATAACTTGAGCCTGACCAAATGGTGGTGCATTGGATAGAGTGTTGGCCTGGGACACATAGAACCCAGGTTTAAAACCCTGAAGTTTCCGGCTTGAGCATGGGCTCATCTGGTTTGAGCATGGGCGCATCCAGTTTGAGCATGGGCTCACCAGCTTGTATGTAGGGTCACTGGCTTGAGCATGGAGTCATAGACATAAACCCATGGTCACTGGCTTGAGCCCAAAGGTCATTTGCTTGAAGCCCAAGATCGCTGACTTGAACCCAAAGTTGCTTGCAAAGGTTCACTTGGTCTGCTGTAGGCCCCCGGTCATGGCATATATAAGAAAGCAATAAATGAACAATGAAGGTGCCACAACTATGAGTAGATGCTTCTCATCTCCCTTCCTGTCTGTCTGTCCTTATCTCTCTCTCTCTCTATCTGTCTCTATCTCTCTCACAAAAATAATAAAATTAAATAATTTGATTTTTTATACTCTACTTTTCTATATTTCCTATATTTTCTGTCCAAATACATAATTTTTATTTCAAATATATATTTTTTAATATGTATACCTCAAGTATGAAAAGTAAAGCTTCACTGTTACTTAAAATTCTGTTCAGTTTAACAAATATAAAACAAGATTCATGACAAAAAGTTTACAATTAGGTATAAAATGTATACGAATATGTATTTTTAAAACTTAGAATCAGAAGTTTTGTAGTGGTAAAATTTCTTTCTGTACTGATGCACAGGAATCTATACTTAAGAAGTAAATCTTATATTTGGTATATTAATAGGAAGTTTAAACTCATACTTCATGCTTTTAATTTTAATGTTTATTTTAGAAGTAGAAATAAATATCTAAAACTTCTTTTTTAAAAACCAATTATTTTTTGCTTTATCATTAGCGTTCAATACCTTAAATAATTTTTTTTCCTTAAAGTTTGAAGATTAATCCTGAGGGAAATGCATTGAACCAAAGTGAAGTGATTGCAACACTTGATTTTTAGACTATCTCCACTTATATCAAGTTAGTGATGAAGTTTCAAAGTCTTGATAATAATAAAAAGATGCAATAATTAATATGGGACTCTAGATCTTATATATAATATAAATAAATCATAGCTTTAAGGTACAGTTAAAATTAATACAAAAGTGGTAATTGCAGGGGAAAGGAGTGGGTAAAGGAGGTTATGGGGGTATAAATGGTGATAGGTGAAGACCACTTGAGGGGGTTGAACACACAATCTGGAGAACAGAAATGTGTTGTAGAATTAGGCACCTGAAACCTGTATAATTATGTTAAGCAATGTCACCGCACTAAAAGCAATTTAAAAAAACTAATATTAAAGACATAAGCTAACCCACCAACAAAGGGTATTCAAGTTCTCTCATCAAGTAATATCTGTAAATTTTTGAAAGAATGTATATCATCTGTTATTATTTATGAAGCACAAACTGATATACTTTAGTGTTATTTGCAAAGTAGCATATCAAGAGAGAATCTGAATCTACATGATACATTAAGTTTTTAACCAAGGATTTTCAAATAATTTTAAAAGCCACCAAAAATGATCTGGTCATCCATGTCAGAAACTGAAATAAATCATAGACTCTTACCTCAGTGCCGAAAATGATTTATCTTTTTATTTCTCTCATCAATAGCATTCATTGGAAGGCCAGAGAGAGGTGTTTATTCAATGTCCCAATGACTTATTATTATGATGATGATTATAAAATTTGTAATATCAATATCACTATTGTTGTAGGTTTTATCAAAAGCAATGAAATTAATCTTACTGTATTAATGTTAAAACAAATAGTAATTATTAAGAGTTAAACTAAGATTATTACAACATAAATCAGAATTACAGTAACTGAAGTGTTCATCATCCGGTGAGTAAATTATGATATAGCTATATAATAGATAATGTTACTAATACAAATGAAGAAATTACTAATACCTGAAACACTTGGACTCATTCCAAAGCATCAGATTAAGTGAAAGCAACAAGACATAAGACTACATGCTGCAGGATTGAATTTATAAAATTCTAAAAATTTCAAAAATATGCTGACAGACAACACTTAAGGGGTGTCACAGGCTGATGTGTGGAGAGGAGAACATTTAGTGTAAAATGCTACAAGGTAACTTTTTAAGGCAATGGAAATATCATATTTTAAACCATCACTATAGCGGTAGTGGTGGTTATACGACTGTATACATTTAACAAAACTCAACAAATTATTCACTTAAAATTGTCTTTTGTGTGTCAATCATATCTCAATAAAATGTATTTTAAAATACTTAACTAGGCATACACATCTATCTAAATACTCTCCGTTTGAAAAGCAGATTAAAGCATATTTCAAAGCATTATAAACATTTTAGGAAAAAAGTTATTTCCAAGTTTATTATTCTCTGAGGTTTTAAAGCAATTCTATAAGTTTTTCTTTTAATAAATAGGCACAGAAGAGAGTCTCCCAAGAGACCTTAACTTTGTAACTATGATTAGCTACTATAATCCTAACATTCTGTGATTGCAGTAAGAATAATAATGAACATTTTTGTACCGTAGTCCCAAGAGCAATTCTAAACCACATCTCTACAGGTGAGCAAAAAATTATTAAATATCAAAGTTCACCCAAATATAATCACTTTAACATAAGCAAGGTAATATTACTTTCTGGAGAAAGTAAATAAAGTGGATACAGTACATCTAAAATTAGGACACACTGGGCCTGATGAATGAACAGGAGTGACTAAACAAAATGATGAAAGCTTTGAGAGATATTTCAATGAGGACAATATTATTTTTTCTAATAATCGAAGCCATTAAAGTAGAACAAAATGCCTCAAGAAACAGTAAGCTTAACATCAATAGACAGTGACTTGGTGGAGACATTGCAGAACATTTTAGGACAAGGTTGGCTCATTTGTGCTTTAAATTCTCCTCTAGTTTAATATTCCATAGTTTTGAATAATTCTAAGTTTCTAGATAGACCCACAGAAAAAATAGAGATTCACTGAATAGACAGGTAATTAAGTTAATATAACTGAAAAGAAAAATCTAAGAGGTAGGAAGCTTTCGATCATTTTTCACCAAAGACCTAAAGTACTAGACGGAGGACCGGCTCTGAAGTCAGTTGTGTATTACTTCTAGATTTGTCAACAAATCCAATCATTCTGCTCCATTGGCAAAAGTGTGATCCTGAATATATGTTTCTTTTTTTTTTTTTTTTTTTGTATTTTTCTGAAGCTGGAAACGGGGAGAGACAGTCAGGCAGACTCCCGCATGCGCCCGACTGGGATCCACCCAGCACGCCCACCAGAGGGCGATGCTTTGCCCACCAGAGGGCGATGCTCTGCCCCTCCGGGGTGTCGCTCTGTTGTGACCAGAGCCACTCTAGCACCTGGGGCAGAGGCCAAGGAGCCATCCCCAGCGCCCGGGCCATCTTTGCTCCAATGGAGCCTCGGCTGCGGGAGGGGAAGAGAGAAACAGAGAGGAAGGAGAGGGGGAGGAGTGGAGAAGCAGATGGGTGCTTCTCCTGTGTGCCCTGGCTGGGAATCGAACCGGGACTTCTGCACGCCAGGCCGACGCTCTACCAATGAATATATGTTTCTTGAAACTCAAAAGAATGTATTAAAATTGAGATACCCTAGAGGGTAAAATAAAAGATTAAATGATAATATAACACAAACATTCTTAGTGTAAGTCAAGACTTAAAATTTTTTTGTGGGAATAAGAAAAAGAACTGGGGAAAATAATCAGATGTTATAAAAGGACAGTTTTTCATTCAAAGGAAGAAAGACAGAGTCCTTAAACAAAGATTGAATATTTGCCATGGTTTTAAAAACAGGGTTAAGTATCATAGAGGGGAGACTCTCAGACGAAGACTGAGAGAGACTTACATGGAATTTAAATGGAAGCAATAAAAGAATTTTTAAAAGAATGGATAAAATGAAGTAGCAAAAAATACCCAAAGTTCAAATTTCTTCACATATTTGAATGAAGAAAATGCTGACAGTTCTACAATCAGTATGATGTAAGTATGCTTAATTAAATAGTATGTAAACTTTATTATGTAATAATATACTTTGTTAAGTATACTTTGTAACATAAGTATCATGTAATGATCCATATTTATATCTTAAACAATCAGCCTTACTAAATTTATTTACATGTACATTTTATAAATTAAGGTGGAATTACTACTTTACCAAAAAAAATGTTTAGTGATGGCACAGTCAAATGTAGATTTAACATAAGTATGAAAATGAATTTTTTTCATCTATATCAGTTACAATTTAAAATTTCCACATTTTACCTGTAGCGGCACAGATCTTGAATTACCACTAACCCCTTCCCTTGCCACATTTTAGTCTTTTCCTATTCATCCTTTCCTAACTGTGTTCTTAACAAACATTTTTGAACAATAAATTGGTATACATGACTGTGGTATATATACTCTGTGTTAAGATTTTGATTCAGGCATGAGAAATATTTGCTGTCTTCATTTTAGAAATGAAGAAGGTAAGAAAGACCCGAGATGCTTCAGAGTCTTATTAAGGAGTGCAAAGCTCTAAGTAGCCAAACAAAAAATACAACATAGGTTCTCTGATTTCAAAACCGGCTACATTTTTTTCATTATTTAATATTTCCCTGACTATATCTGGAATCCTGAAACATGCAAATGTGCAATATTATGAAAATTTTTATGACCTACAGAAACGTTATTGGAGAAAAATACAAAACAAAACAAACAACAACAACAAAAGAAAGCCTTACTTTGGGAAGGTTACCATTAAATTGGTATCCACAAAATTGTCATTGTCTAGAACCTTTCCTCTGAAACATGATGGTCTCCTGGGGGAGCAGAGATCATCTCGAGAAAGCTAAAACAAAATCAGGGGGTTTTTTCCATTATATTCACAAAGGAGAACAATGTCACACTTTTTGTTCTCAGAGTAGTACGTTTGATCCAAATACAGCGGAAAAAAGACTGTCACTACCATTATTTTCATAGTTGTATAACCCTATGACAACCATAGCAGATAGCAACTCTATTTATGTTCAAACATCTCAGATTTTTATTGTTTAAAAAAAAGGCATAATGCCTGACCTGTGGTGGTGCAGTGAATAAAAGTGTCCACCTGGAATGCTGAGGTCGCCAGTTCAGAACCCAAGGCTTGCCTGGTCAAGGCACATGTGGAAGTTGATGTTTCCTGCTCCTCCCATCTTCCCCCCACTTTCTCTCTCCTTTCTAAAAAGTGAATAGATAAAAATCTTAAAAAATAAAATAAACTTTCCTTCAAAAAAATATTAAAAAAGCATAATGCTTTTGAAGATCCCGCACCGTCTAACTTTTACAAAGCCAGAGGTTACCAAGCTCCTATCAAGGCCATCAAAGACTATATAGGCAAGAAAGAAAACGAAGGAGATTAATATAGAAGTTGTAAGTAATTAACTAGATAAATGGAAGGGGCAATGGAATAGATGATGAGACTCCACGTTCTCCTGCCTTAAGATACCGATCAATCTCTGATGTCAGCGATGAGGGTGGGAAGGGATAAGTGAAAGGAAATATTAAAGTGTTTCTACTTGTCCACACAGTGTGATGATTCTGTTCTTATATCAGACATCAATAACATTAACACTTGTCCACCCAGATATGGTTATTCCCTTTTGTGCAATAGTAATCGGTTCGGAGGTTTATTATCTGGGTGCAGGAGCAGAGGAAAGAGCTCTTACTGGTACCAAGATTGTATTTAAATAGACTCTTTGGAGTACTTTGATAACTTAAAAGATTAAATAACTGCCCTGTAATAATTTGGAAGATTAGCATAAGAAATAGAATAATGCATCTTTTTATTATAAATGGTTGTCCTTCCACTTAGACTTTCCCCTGTTTGTCACCCTCCCCATCTCTAAACTGTGAAAGATGTGATGCATTAGGCATGTTGGTTTTTGGATCCTTTCTCCATGCCCAACATTAATATTGCAGCACAGTTACCCAGAACTACACGGATCCCAAACTAACAGCTAGAGACAAGGGGACACACACACCAGAAAGATACAGGTTGGCTAAATGTCTGGATTCCTTTATATGAAAATGCAGACTACAGAGTTCACCATCATTTAATCTTGGGGCAGCTGCAACCCCATGGGTAAAAGACGAGCTCCTTAAATTTTAATTTTTTCATTTAGTAGATAAGTGAGTACCTTTTGCACTCAAAAACTCGGGGTTAAATTTAGGGTGACTGCCTTCATGGAAAACAAAACAAATATTTAGACTGGAAAGGAATATATAGATGATTGACACTTTTCTTTTATAGATGTTAAAACTGAGACCAAGAATTTATGAATAAGTAAAAAGAGTTTTACTACAAATCCAACAGCAAGCCAAATTACTCAGCACCAAATACATTTGAATACCACTCTTAGATGATTGGAGAACTATTACTCATTTGTAAAAAAGTTTGCTACAACCTAGAAATGGCAAATAGCTTTAAGAAACCAATATTTCCTTATCCAGAACCAAGAAGGTAAAGACAAAAATGTTCTTATTAAAAAATAAGGTTTACTTGATTTGTGAGATCAATGAGCACTAAAGAAAAATAATGAGACGACACAGAGACCACAAAAAGTCGCAGCCAATTTTTCAGACGGAAATCTGTTTCAAAAAAATATGTCCTTCCTGCAAAGTAATTAAGACATCTCTCTCCCACACAGAGAGTCTGAGAAAAATGACCTCCTCCACAGAGTAACTGGATAGATTCCAAGGGCAGAAAGAAACCAGCTCAGGGTTCATACATTGGTCATTTTTAACTTAAAGGATCAGCCCCAGAATAATACACCAACGACAGTGCCTCAACTGAATTATATAGACGTGCAATATATGCTTAGCAAAGCTGAGAAGTAGTCAAAGATTAAGCTGAGGATGTCAGGCACTATCTCTCTGTGCCCACCTTTTTTTACACTACTATGAATAAGTTGATCTCCACATGGCTGAAAAGAACATCAGGTATAAGCAATCTGTTTGAGAGAATCTGTAAGAATCAGCTGGGGAAGGGGAGGGGAAATGTTGGTTACTCCTCTGGACGCTGCCATAGAAGCTTACAAGGAAGAAGGAAGAAACACACTGCTCATTTTCCCAAAAGACTGTTTTCAAATATAGAGAATAGGTTATGCATAATTATTACCCATACAAAGTAGGGCCAAAGTAGGTTTACAGTTGTGAGTATGGGAAACAGTTTATTCTTGTATTGCTATTTATTAATCACTGTATTATTTTCTACACAAACAACTATAAATCTACCCCCATCCTGTATAGCATCAACCTGCTTGTTCTGTAAACAATGTGCACAAAAAAAGTTATATCATTATAAGAAATAAAAACATACAAAAACTAGGTAGTCTTATAGAGAG